>NC_068380.1:25831710-25862489 GCF_023724105.1 Carassius gibelio | reverse complement strand
AATGAGGAAATGAAGAGCAACCAAAGCTTCACCTATGTTCTATTTCTTATAGTTTTTTATTTAATTAATTAGTATTTCTTATTTTGCAGATATATGCCTCTGGTCCAAGCTTGTAACTGTAAATGCTGAATAAAATTGAAAAATTGGACACAATTATGCATCCTCCTCTGTGACCAACTTTTCAAATCCTTGCCTCCTTGAGTGAAAAGCAGCTGATGTCTACTCTAACTTTAGCATCTTTCTTTTCAACCAAAGCAGAAAGTGCTATCAAGTTGGGGTAAATGTTTGCTGACTGACTTCCCAGTGTCCAACTGGTCTGTTTTTAGTTTCATTTGAAGGAGACTCCCTCGATGACTACAAAGAGAAGCATCTGTTACTCCATGTAAGAATAAGTGCTTTACTTTGGGACTGCCTTTAAACACTAGAAGGTGCTGTTTTTTCCAAAGTTTTGGCATGGTAATCATTGATTTTGTGCATGGTGTGTTTCTATGCTTTAACAAGGACTATCATAATGTTCTTCTTTCAGAAAACATTATAATAGTTGAATTTGCATGAAATGCTTTAAATGTGTGAAAAGTCCATCCATGCTCAAGAATGCTGAGGCATTCCAAAGATATTAACAGGGCAATCAAAGATTAATGGCCTTTCAAAACTACCCAAGTACCAACGACCACAGCAAAGCCAAAGAGCCATAGACATATTTATAATGGGTGCTGTTAACAAAACTGCTCAGATCATCTCACCTTGACTGCAGGCAGCATGCTCCTGGTATCTCTGGCTGGAAATGTCCTCATCTGATTCCACAGAATTGTAGTCTTCGAAATGGAAAATATTTTGATTTGTCACTATCGATACCCTCATAATGGCACTGACTTGTCTGTTGTAATAGGTAAGTGCTATTTGTTGGGGTAGTTTCAAGTGACCAGTGATTCAGGAGATAATTTATTTTCTGGGACGCCAAACTGAGTTCTAAATGCAATGATCAGATAATCACAGTATCCATCCCATTAAGATTACTTCAAATGGGAGCATTGATTGGTCCTATGTTCATAAGTGCTTCTCTTTGGGGTAGTAGTAATGAGGAAATGAAGAGCAACCAAAGCTTCACCTATGTTCTATTTCTTATAGTTTTTTATTTAATTAATTAGTATTTCTTATTTTGCAGATATATGCCTCTGGTCCAAGCTTGTAACTGTAAATGCTGAATAAAATTGAAAAATTGGACACAATTATGCATCCTCCTCTGTGACCAACTTTTCAAATCCTTGCCTCCTTGAGTGAAAAGCAGCTGATGTCTACTCTAACTTTAGCATCTTTCTTTTCAACCAAAGCAGAAAGTGCTATCAAGTTGGGGTAAATGTTTGCTGACTGACTTCCCAGTGTCCAACTGGTCTGTTTTTAGTTTAATTTGAAGGAGACTCCCTCGATGACTACAAAGAGAAGCATCTGTTACTCCATGTAAGAATAAGTGCTTTACTTTGGGACTGCCTTTAAACACTAGAAGGTGCTGTTTTTTCCAAAGTTTTGGCATGGTAATCATTGATTTTGTGCATGGTGTGTTTCTATGCTTTAACAAGGACTATCATAATGTTCTTCTTTCAGAAAACATTATAATAGTTGAATTTGCATGAAATGCTTTAAATGTGTGAAAAGTCCATCCATGCTCAAGAATGCTGAGGCATTCCAAAGATATTAACAGGGCAATCAAAGATTAATGGCCTTTCAAAACTACCCAAGTACCAACGACCACAGCAAAGCCAAAGAGCCATAGACATATTCATAATGGGTGCTGTTAACAAAACTGCTCAGATCAGCTCACCTTGACTGCAGGCAGCATGCTCCTGGTATCTCTGGCTGGAAATGTCCTCATCTGATTCCACAGAATTGTAGTCTTCGAAATGGAAAATATTTTGATTTGTCACTATCGGTACTCTCATAATGGCACTGACTTGTCTGTTGTAATAGGTAAGTGCTATTTGTTGGGGTAGTTTCAAGTGACCAGTGCTTCAGGAGATCATTTATTTTCTGGGACGCCAAACTGAGTTCTAATTGCAATGATCAGATAATCACAGTATCCATCCCATTAAGATTACTTCAAATGGGAGCATTGATTGGTCCTATGTTCATAAGTGCTTCTCTTTGGGGTAGTAGTAATGAGGAAATGAAGAGCAACCAAAGCTTCACCTATGTTCTATTTCTTATAGTTTTTTATTTAATTAATTAGTATTTCTTATTTTGCAGATATATGCCTCTGGTCCAAACTTGTAACTGTAAATGCTGAATAAAATTGAAAAAAATTGGACACAATTATGCATCCTCCTCTGTGGCCAACTTTTCAAATCCATGCCTCCTTGAGTGAAAAGCAGCTGATGTCTACTCTAACTTTAGCATTTTTCTTTTCAACCAAAGCAGAAAGTGCTATCAAGTTGGGGTAAATGTTTGCTGACTGACTTCCCAGTGTCCAACTGGTCTGTTTTTAGTTTCATTTGAAGGAGACTCCCTCGCTGACTACAAAGAGAAGCATCTGTTATTCCATGTAAGAATAAGTGTTTTACTTTTGGACTGCCTTGCTGGTGTTTGTTCATCAGTGGGTTTGTCCATTGCCTTGATTACAGCAGAATCCAAATTTAAACACTAGAAGGTGCTGTTTTTTCCAAAGTTTTGGCATGGTAATCATTGATTTTGTGCATGGTGTGTTTCTATGCTTTAACAAGGACTATCATAATGTTCTTCTTTCAGAAAACATTATAATAGTTGAATTTGCATGAAATGCTTTAAATGTTTGAAAGGTCCATCCATGCTCAAGAGTGCTGAGGCATTCCAAAGATATTAACAGGGCAATCAAAGATTAATGGCCTTTCAAAACTACCCAAGTACCAACGACCACAGCAAAGCCAAAGAGCCATAGACATATTTATAATGGGTGCTGTTAACAAAACTGCTCAGATCAGCTCACCTTGACTGCAGGCAGCATGCTCCTGGTATCTCTGGCTGGAAATGTCCTCATCTGATTCCACAGAATTGTAGTCTTCGAAATGGAAAATATTTTGATTTGTCACTATCGGTACCCTCATAATGGCACTGACTTGTCTGTTGTAATAGGTAAGTGCTATTTGTTGGGGTAGTTTCAAGTGACCAGTGCTTCAGGAGATAATTTATTTTCTGGGACGCCAAACTGAGTTCTAAATGCAATGATCAGATATTCACAGTATCCATCCCATTAAGATTACTTCAAATGGGAGCATTGATTGGTCCTATGTTCATAAGTGCTTCTCTTTGGGGTAGTAGTAATGAGGAAATGAAGAGCAACCAAAGCTTCACCTATGTTCTATTTCTTATAGTTTTTATTTAATTAATTAGTATTTCTTATTTTGCAGATATATGCCTCTGGTCCAAACTTGTAACTGTAAATGCTGAATAAAATTGAAAAAATTGGACACAATTATGCATCCTCCTCTGTGGCCAACTTTTCAAATCCTTGCCTCCTTGAGTGAAAAGCAGCTGATGTCTACTCTAACTTTAGCATCTTTCTTTTCAACCAAAGCAGAAAGTGCTATCAAGTTGGGGTAAATGTTTGCTGACTGACTTCCCAGTGTCCAACTGGTCTGTTTTTAGTTTCATTTGAAGGAGACTCCCTCGATGACTACAAAGAGAAGCATCTGTTAATCCATGTAAGAATAAGTGCTTTACTTTGGGACTGCCTTGCTGGTGTTTGTTCATCAGTGGGTTTGTCCATTGCCTTGATTACAGCAGAATCCAAATTTAAACACTAGAAGGTGCTGTTTTTTCCAAAGTTTTGGCATGGTAATCATTGATTTTGTGCATGGTGTGTTTCTATGCTTTAACAAGGACTGTCATAATGTTCTTCTTTCAGAAAATATTATAATAGTTGAATTTGCATGAAATGCTTTAAATGTGTGAAAAGTCCATCCATGCTCAAGAATGCTGAGGCATTCCAAAGATATTAACAGGGCAATCAAAGATTAATGGCCTTTCAAAACTACCAAAGTACCAACGACCACAGCAAAGCCAAAGAGCCATAGACATATTTATAATGGGTGCTGTTAACAAAACTGCTCAGATCAGCTCACCTTGACTGCAGGCAGCATGCTCCTGGTATCTCTGGCTGGAAATGTCCTCATCTGATTCCACAGAATTGTAGTCTTCGAAATGGAAAATATTTTGATTTGTCACTATCGGTACCCTCATAATGGCACTGACTTGTCTGTTATAGTCTTCGAAATGGAAAATATTTTGATTTGTCACTATCGATACCCTCATAATGGCACTGACTTGTCTGTTGTAATAGGTAAGTGCTATTTGTTGGGGTAGTTTCAAGTGACCAGTGATTCAGGAGATAATTTATTTTCTGGGACGCCAAACTGAGTTCTAAATGCAATGATCAGATAATCACAGTATCCATCCCATTAAGATTACTTCAAATGGGAGCATTGATTGGTCCTATGTTCATAAGTGCTTCTCTTTGGGGTAGTAGTAATGAGGAAATGAAGAGCAACCAAAGCTTCACCTATGTTCTATTTCTTATAGTTTTTTATTTAATTAATTAGTATTTCTTATTTTGCAGATATATGCCTCTGGTCCAAGCTTGTAACTGTAAATGCTGAATAAAATTGAAAAATTGGACACAATTATGCATCCTCCTCTGTGACCAACTTTTCAAATCCTTGCCTCCTTGAGTGAAAAGCAGCTGATGTCTACTCTAACTTTAGCATCTTTCTTTTCAACCAAAGCAGAAAGTGCTATCAAGTTGGGGTAAATGTTTGCTGACTGACTTCCCAGTGTCCAACTGGTCTGTTTTTAGTTTCATTTGAAGGAGACTCCCTCGATGACTACAAAGAGAAGCATCTGTTACTCCATGTAAGAATAAGTGCTTTACTTTGGGACTGCCTTTAAACACTAGAAGGTGCTGTTTTTTCCAAAGTTTTGGCATGGTAATCATTGATTTTGTGCATGGTGTGTTTCTATGCTTTAACAAGGACTATCATAATGTTCTTCTTTCAGAAAACATTATAATAGTTGAATTTGCATGAAATGCTTTAAATGTGTGAAAAGTCCATCCATGCTCAAGAATGCTGAGGCATTCCAAAGATATTAACAGGGCAATCAAAGATTAATGGCCTTTCAAAACTACCCAAGTACCAACGACCACAGCAAAGCCAAAGAGCCATAGACATATTCATAATGGGTGCTGTTAACAAAACTGCTCAGATCAGCTCACCTTGACTGCAGGCAGCATGCTCCTGGTATCTCTGGCTGGAAATGTCCTCATCTGATTCCACAGAATTGTAGTCTTCGAAATGGAAAATATTTTGATTTGTCACTATCGGTACTCTCATAATGGCACTGACTTGTCTGTTGTAATAGGTAAGTGCTATTTGTTGGGGTAGTTTCAAGTGACCAGTGCTTCAGGAGATCATTTATTTTCTGGGACGCCAAACTGAGTTCTAATTGCAATGATCAGATAATCACAGTATCCATCCCATTAAGATTACTTCAAATGGGAGCATTGATTGGTCCTATGTTCATAAGTGCTTCTCTTTGGGGTAGTAGTAATGAGGAAATGAAGAGCAACCAAAGCTTCACCTATGTTCTATTTCTTATAGTTTTTTATTTAATTAATTAGTATTTCTTATTTTGCAGATATATGCCTCTGGTCCAAACTTGTAACTGTAAATGCTGAATAAAATTGAAAAAAATTGACACAATTATGCATCCTCCTCTGTGGCCAACTTTTCTAATCCTTGCCTCCTTGAGTGAAAAGCAGCTGATGTCTACTCTAACTTTAGCATCTTTCTTTTCAACCAAAGCAGAAAGTGCTATCAAGTTGGGGTAAATGTTTGCTGACTGACTTCCCAGTGTCCAACTGGTCTGTTTTTAGTTTCATTTGAAGGAGACTCCCTCGATGACTACAAAGAGAAGCATCTGTTATTCCATGTAAGAATAAGTGCTTTACTTTGGGACTGCCTTGCTGGTGTTTTTTCATCAGTGGGTTTGTCCATTGCCTTGATTACAGCAGAATCCAAATTTAAACACTAGAAGGTGCTGTTTTTTCCAAAGTTTTGGCATGGTAATCATTGATTTTGTGCATGGTGTGTTTCTATGCTTTAACAAGGACTGTCATAATGTTCTTCTTTCAGAAAACATTATAATAGTTGAATTTGCATGAAATGCTTTAAATGTGTGAAAAGTCCATCCATGCTCAAGAATGCTGAGGCATTCCAAAGATATTAACAGGGCAATCAAAGATTAATGGCCTTTCAAAACTACCCAAGTACCAACGACCACAGCAAAGCCAAAGAGCCATAGACATATTTATAATGGGTGCTGTTAACAAAACTGCTCAGATCAGCTCACCTTGACTGCAGGCAGCATGCTCCTGGTGTCTCTGGCTGGAAATGTCCTCATCTGATTCCACAGAATTGTAGTCTCCGAAATGGAAAATATTTTGATTTGTCACTATCGGTACCCTCATAAAGGCACTGACTTGTCTGTTGTAATAGGTAAGTGCTATTTGTTGGGGTAGTTTCAAGTGACCAGTGCTTCAGGAGATAATTTATTTTCTGGGACGCCAAACTGAGTTCTAAATGCAATGATCAGATAATCACAGTATCCATCCCATTAAGATTACTTCAAATGGGAGCATTGATTGGTCCTATGTTCATAAGTGCTTCTCTTTGGGGTAGTAGTAATGAGGAAATGAAGAGCAACCAAAGCTTCACCTATGTTCTGTTTCTTATAGTTTTTTTATTTAATTAATTAGTATTTCTTATTTTGCAGATATATGCCTCTGGTCCAAACTTGTAACTGTAAATGCTGAATAAAATTGAAAAAATTGGACACAATTATGCATCCTCCTCTGTGGCCAACTTTTCAAATCCTTGCCTCCTTGAGTGAAAAGCAGCTGATGTCTACTCTAACTTTAGCATCTTTCTTTTCAACCAAAGCAGAAAGTGCTATCAAGTTGGGGTAAATGTTTGCTGACTGACTTCCCAGTGTCCAACTGGTCTGTTTTTAGTTTCATTTGAAGGAGACTCCCTCGATGACTACAAAGAGAAGCATCTGTTAATCCATGTAAGAATAAGTGCTTTACTTTGGGACTGCCTTGCTGGTGTTTGTTCATCAGTGGGTTTGTCCATTGCCTTGATTACAGCAGAATCCAAATTTAAACACTAGAAGGTGCTGTTTTTTCCAAAGTTTTGGCATGGTAATCATTGATTTTGTGCATGGTGTGTTTCTATGCTTTAACAAGGACTGTCATAATGTTCTTCTTTCAGAAAACATTATAATAGTTGAATTTGCATGAAATGCTTTAAATGTGTGAAAAGTCCATCCATGCTCAAGAATGCTGAGGCATTCCAAAGATATTAACAGGGCAATCAAAGATTAATGGCCTTTCAAAACTACCCAAGTACCAATGACCACAGCAAAGCCAAAGAGCCATAGACATATTTATAAAGGGTGCTGTTAACAAAACTGCTCAGATCAGCTCACCTTGACTGCAGGCAGCATGCTCCTGGTATCTCTGGCTGGAAATGTCCTCATCTGATTCCACAGAATTGTAGTCTTCGAAATGGAAAATATTTTGATTTGTCACTATCGGTACCCTCATAATGGCACTGACTTGTCTGTTGTAATAGGTAAGTGCTATTTGTTGGGGTAGTTTCAAGTGACCAGTGATTCAGGAGATAATTTATTTTCTGGGACGCCAAACTGAGTTCTAAATGCAATGATCAGATAATCACAGTATCCATCCCATTAAGATTACTTCAAATGGGAGCATTGATTGGTCCTATGTTCATAAGTGCTTCTCTTTGGGGTAGTAGTAATGAGGAAATGAAGAGCAACCAAAGCTTCACCTATGTTCTATTTCTTATAGTTTTTTATTTAATTAATTAGTATTTCTTATTTTGCAGATATATGCCTCTGGTCCAAGCTTGTAACTGTAAATGCTGAATAAAATTGAAAAATTGGACACAATTATGCATCCTCCTCTGTGACCAACTTTTCAAATCCTTGCCTCCTTGAGTGAAAAGCAGCTGATGTCTACTCTAACTTTAGCATCTTTCTTTTCAACCAAAGCAGAAAGTGCTATCAAGTTGGGGTAAATGTTTGCTGACTGACTTCCCAGTGTCCAACTGGTCTGTTTTTAGTTTCATTTGAAGGAGACTCCCTCGATGACTACAAAGAGAAGCATCTGTTACTCCATGTAAGAATAAGTGCTTTACTTTGGGACTGCCTTTAAACACTAGAAGGTGCTGTTTTTTCCAAAGTTTTGGCATGGTAATCATTGATTTTGTGCATGGTGTGTTTCTATGCTTTAACAAGGACTATCATAATGTTCTTCTTTCAGAAAACATTATAATAGTTGAATTTGCATGAAATGCTTTAAATGTGTGAAAAGTCCATCCATGCTCAAGAATGCTGAGGCATTCCAAAGATATTAACAGGGCAATCAAAGATTAATGGCCTTTCAAAACTACCCAAGTACCAACGACCACAGCAAAGCCAAAGAGCCATAGACATATTTATAATGGGTGCTGTTAACAAAACTGCTCAGATCATCTCACCTTGACTGCAGGCAGCATGCTCCTGGTATCTCTGGCTGGAAATGTCCTCATCTGATTCCACAGAATTGTAGTCTTCGAAATGGAAAATATTTTGATTTGTCACTATCGATACCCTCATAATGGCACTGACTTGTCTGTTGTAATAGGTAAGTGCTATTTGTTGGGGTAGTTTCAAGTGACCAGTGATTCAGGAGATAATTTATTTTCTGGGACGCCAAACTGAGTTCTAAATGCAATGATCAGATAATCACAGTATCCATCCCATTAAGATTACTTCAAATGGGAGCATTGATTGGTCCTATGTTCATAAGTGCTTCTCTTTGGGGTAGTAGTAATGAGGAAATGAAGAGCAACCAAAGCTTCACCTATGTTCTATTTCTTATAGTTTTTTATTTAATTAATTAGTATTTCTTATTTTGCAGATATATGCCTCTGGTCCAAGCTTGTAACTGTAAATGCTGAATAAAATTGAAAAATTGGACACAATTATGCATCCTCCTCTGTGACCAACTTTTCAAATCCTTGCCTCCTTGAGTGAAAAGCAGCTGATGTCTACTCTAACTTTAGCATCTTTCTTTTCAACCAAAGCAGAAAGTGCTATCAAGTTGGGGTAAATGTTTGCTGACTGACTTCCCAGTGTCCAACTGGTCTGTTTTTAGTTTAATTTGAAGGAGACTCCCTCGATGACTACAAAGAGAAGCATCTGTTACTCCATGTAAGAATAAGTGCTTTACTTTGGGACTGCCTTTAAACACTAGAAGGTGCTGTTTTTTCCAAAGTTTTGGCATGGTAATCATTGATTTTGTGCATGGTGTGTTTCTATGCTTTAACAAGGACTATCATAATGTTCTTCTTTCAGAAAACATTATAATAGTTGAATTTGCATGAAATGCTTTAAATGTGTGAAAAGTCCATCCATGCTCAAGAATGCTGAGGCATTCCAAAGATATTAACAGGGCAATCAAAGATTAATGGCCTTTCAAAACTACCCAAGTACCAACGACCACAGCAAAGCCAAAGAACCATAGACATATTCATAATGGGTGCTGTTAACAAAACTGCTCAGATCAGCTCACCTTGACTGCAGGCAGCATGCTCCTGGTATCTCTGGCTGGAAATGTCCTCATCTGATTCCACAGAATTGTAGTCTTCGAAATGGAAAATATTTTGATTTGTCACTATCGGTACTCTCATAATGGCACTGACTTGTCTGTTGTAATAGGTAAGTGCTATTTGTTGGGGTAGTTTCAAGTGACCAGTGCTTCAGGAGATCATTTATTTTCTGGGACGCCAAACTGAGTTCTAATTGCAATGATCAGATAATCACAGTATCCATCCCATTAAGATTACTTCAAATGGGAGCATTGATTGGTCCTATGTTCATAAGTGCTTCTCTTTGGGGTAGTAGTAATGAGGAAATGAAGAGCAACCAAAGCTTCACCTATGTTCTATTTCTTATAGTTTTTTATTTAATTAATTAGTATTTCTTATTTTGCAGATATATGCCTCTGGTCCAAACTTGTAACTGTAAATGCTGAATAAAATTGAAAAAAATTGGACACAATTATGCATCCTCCTCTGTGGCCAACTTTTCAAATCCATGCCTCCTTGAGTGAAAAGCAGCTGATGTCTACTCTAACTTTAGCATTTTTCTTTTCAACCAAAGCAGAAAGTGCTATCAAGTTGGGGTAAATGTTTGCTGACTGACTTCCCAGTGTCCAACTGGTCTGTTTTTAGTTTCATTTGAAGGAGACTCCCTCGCTGACTACAAAGAGAAGCATCTGTTATTCCATGTAAGAATAAGTGTTTTACTTTTGGACTGCCTTGCTGGTGTTTGTTCATCAGTGGGTTTGTCCATTGCCTTGATTACAGCAGAATCCAAATTTAAACACTAGAAGGTGCTGTTTTTTCCAAAGTTTTGGCATGGTAATCATTGATTTTGTGCATGGTGTGTTTCTATGCTTTAACAAGGACTATCATAATGTTCTTCTTTCAGAAAACATTATAATAGTTGAATTTGCATGAAATGCTTTAAATGTTTGAAAGGTCCATCCATGCTCAAGAGTGCTGAGGCATTCCAAAGATATTAACAGGGCAATCAAAGATTAATGGCCTTTCAAAACTACCCAAGTACCAACGACCACAGCAAAGCCAAAGAGCCATAGACATATTTATAATGGGTGCTGTTAACAAAACTGCTCAGATCAGCTCACCTTGACTGCAGGCAGCATGCTCCTGGTATCTCTGGCTGGAAATGTCCTCATCTGATTCCACAGAATTGTAGTCTTCGAAATGGAAAATATTTTGATTTGTCACTATCGGTACCCTCATAATGGCACTGACTTGTCTGTTGTAATAGGTAAGTGCTATTTGTTGGGGTAGTTTCAAGTGACCAGTGCTTCAGGAGATAATTTATTTTCTGGGACGCCAAACTGAGTTCTAAATGCAATGATCAGATATTCACAGTATCCATCCCATTAAGATTACTTCAAATGGGAGCATTGATTGGTCCTATGTTCATAAGTGCTTCTCTTTGGGGTAGTAGTAATGAGGAAATGAAGAGCAACCAAAGCTTCACCTATGTTCTATTTCTTATAGTTTTTATTTAATTAATTAGTATTTCTTATTTTGCAGATATATGCCTCTGGTCCAAACTTGTAACTGTAAATGCTGAATAAAATTGAAAAAATTGGACACAATTATGCATCCTCCTCTGTGGCCAACTTTTCAAATCCTTGCCTCCTTGAGTGAAAAGCAGCTGATGTCTACTCTAACTTTAGCATCTTTCTTTTCAACCAAAGCAGAAAGTGCTATCAAGTTGGGGTAAATGTTTGCTGACTGACTTCCCAGTGTCCAACTGGTCTGTTTTTAGTTTCATTTGAAGGAGACTCCCTCGATGACTACAAAGAGAAGCATCTGTTAATCCATGTAAGAATAAGTGCTTTACTTTGGGACTGCCTTGCTGGTGTTTGTTCATCAGTGGGTTTGTCCATTGCCTTGATTACAGCAGAATCCAAATTTAAACACTAGAAGGTGCTGTTTTTTCCAAAGTTTTGGCATGGTAATCATTGATTTTGTGCATGGTGTGTTTCTATGCTTTAACAAGGACTGTCATAATGTTCTTCTTTCAGAAAATATTATAATAGTTGAATTTGCATGAAATGCTTTAAATGTGTGAAAAGTCCATCCATGCTCAAGAATGCTGAGGCATTCCAAAGATATTAACAGGGCAATCAAAGATTAATGGCCTTTCAAAACTACCAAAGTACCAACGACCACAGCAAAGCCAAAGAGCCATAGACATATTTATAATGGGTGCTGTTAACAAAACTGCTCAGATCAGCTCACCTTGACTGCAGGCAGCATGCTCCTGGTATCTCTGGCTGGAAATGTCCTCATCTGATTCCACAGAATTGTAGTCTTCGAAATGGAAAATATTTTGATTTGTCACTATCGGTACCCTCATAATGGCACTGACTTGTCTGTTATAGTCTTCGAAATGGAAAATATTTTGATTTGTCACTATCGGTACCCTCATAATGGCACCGACTTGTCTGTTGTAATAGGTAAGTGCTATTTGTTGGGGTAGTTTCAAGTGACCAGTGATTCAGGAGATAATTTATTTTCTGGGACGCCAAACTGAGTTCTAAATGCAATGATCAGATAATCACAGTATCCATCCCATTAAGATTACTTCAAATGGGAGCATTGATTGGTCCTATGTTCATAAGTGCTTCTCTTTGGGGTAGTAGTAATGAGGAAATGAAGAGCAACCAAAGCTTCACCTATGTTCTATTTCTTATAGTTTTTTATTTAATTAATTAGTATTTCTTATTTTGCAGATATATGCCTCTGGTCCAAGCTTGTAACTGTAAATGCTGAATAAAATTGAAAAATTGGACACAATTATGCATCCTCCTCTGTGACCAACTTTTCAAATCCTTGCCTCCTTGAGTGAAAAGCAGCTGATGTCTACTCTAACTTTAGCATCTTTCTTTTCAACCAAAGCAGAAAGTGCTATCAAGTTGGGGTAAATGTTTGCTGACTGACTTCCCAGTGTCCAACTGGTCTGTTTTTAGTTTCATTTGAAGGAGACTCCCTCGATGACTACAAAGAGAAGCATCTGTTACTCCATGTAAGAATAAGTGCTTTACTTTGGGACTGCCTTTAAACACTAGAAGGTGCTGTTTTTTCCAAAGTTTTGGCATGGTAATCATTGATTTTGTGCATGGTGTGTTTCTATGCTTTAACAAGGACTATCATAATGTTCTTCTTTCAGAAAACATTATAATAGTTGAATTTGCATGAAATGCTTTAAATGTGTGAAAAGTCCATCCATGCTCAAGAATGCTGAGGCATTCCAAAGATATTAACAGGGCAATCAAAGATTAATGGCCTTTCAAAACTACCCAAGTACCAACGACCACAGCAAAGCCAAAGAGCCATAGACATATTTATAATGGGTGCTGTTAACAAAACTGCTCAGATCATCTCACCTTGACTGCAGGCAGCATGCTCCTGGTATCTCTGGCTGGAAATGTCCTCATCTGATTCCACAGAATTGTAGTCTTCGAAATGGAAAATATTTTGATTTGTCACTATCGATACCCTCATAATGGCACTGACTTGTCTGTTGTAATAGGTAAGTGCTATTTGTTGGGGTAGTTTCAAGTGACCAGTGATTCAGGAGATAATTTATTTTCTGGGACGCCAAACTGAGTTCTAAATGCAATGATCAGATAATCACAGTATCCATCCCATTAAGATTACTTCAAATGGGAGCATTGATTGGTCCTATGTTCATAAGTGCTTCTCTTTGGGGTAGTAGTAATGAGGAAATGAAGAGCAACCAAAGCTTCACCTATGTTCTATTTCTTATAGTTTTTTATTTAATTAATTAGTATTTCTTATTTTGCAGATATATGCCTCTGGTCCAAGCTTGTAACTGTAAATGCTGAATAAAATTGAAAAATTGGACACAATTATGCATCCTCCTCTGTGACCAACTTTTCAAATCCTTGCCTCCTTGAGTGAAAAGCAGCTGATGTCTACTCTAACTTTAGCATCTTTCTTTTCAACCAAAGCAGAAAGTGCTATCAAGTTGGGGTAAATGTTTGCTGACTGACTTCCCAGTGTCCAACTGGTCTGTTTTTAGTTTAATTTGAAGGAGACTCCCTCGATGACTACAAAGAGAAGCATCTGTTACTCCATGTAAGAATAAGTGCTTTACTTTGGGACTGCCTTTAAACACTAGAAGGTGCTGTTTTTTCCAAAGTTTTGGCATGGTAATCATTGATTTTGTGCATGGTGTGTTTCTATGCTTTAACAAGGACTATCATAATGTTCTTCTTTCAGAAAACATTATAATAGTTGAATTTGCATGAAATGCTTTAAATGTGTGAAAAGTCCATCCATGCTCAAGAATGCTGAGGCATTCCAAAGATATTAACAGGGCAATCAAAGATTAATGGCCTTTCAAAACTACCCAAGTACCAACGACCACAGCAAAGCCAAAGAGCCATAGACATATTTATAATGGGTGCTGTTAACAAAACTGCTCAGATCATCTCACCTTGACTGCAGGCAGCATGCTCCTGGTATCTCTGGCTGGAAATGTCCTCATCTGATTCCACAGAATTGTAGTCTTCGAAATGGAAAATATTTTGATTTGTCACTATCGATACCCTCATAATGGCACTGACTTGTCTGTTGTAATAGGTAAGTGCTATTTGTTGGGGTAGTTTCAAGTGACCAGTGATTCAGGAGATAATTTATTTTCTGGGACGCCAAACTGAGTTCTAAATGCAATGATCAGATAATCACAGTATCCATCCCATTAAGATTACTTCAAATGGGAGCATTGATTGGTCCTATGTTCATAAGTGCTTCTCTTTGGGGTAGTAGTAATGAGGAAATGAAGAGCAACCAAAGCTTCACCTATGTTCTATTTCTTATAGTTTTTTATTTAATTAATTAGTATTTCTTATTTTGCAGATATATGCCTCTGGTCCAAGCTTGTAACTGTAAATGCTGAATAAAATTGAAAAATTGGACACAATTATGCATCCTCCTCTGTGACCAACTTTTCAAATCCTTGCCTCCTTGAGTGAAAAGCAGCTGATGTCTACTCTAACTTTAGCATCTTTCTTTTCAACCAAAGCAGAAAGTGCTATCAAGTTGGGGTAAATGTTTGCTGACTGACTTCCCAGTGTCCAACTGGTCTGTTTTTAGTTTAATTTGAAGGAGACTCCCTCGATGACTACAAAGAGAAGCATCTGTTACTCCATGTAAGAATAAGTGCTTTACTTTGGGACTGCCTTTAAACACTAGAAGGTGCTGTTTTTTCCAAAGTTTTGGCATGGTAATCATTGATTTTGTGCATGGTGTGTTTCTATGCTTTAACAAGGACTATCATAATGTTCTTCTTTCAGAAAACATTATAATAGTTGAATTTGCATGAAATGCTTTAAATGTGTGAAAAGTCCATCCATGCTCAAGAATGCTGAGGCATTCCAAAGATATTAACAGGGCAATCAAAGATTAATGGCCTTTCAAAACTACCCAAGTACCAACGACCACAGCAAAGCCAAAGAACCATAGACATATTCATAATGGGTGCTGTTAACAAAACTGCTCAGATCAGCTCACCTTGACTGCAGGCAGCATGCTCCTGGTATCTCTGGCTGGAAATGTCCTCATCTGATTCCACAGAATTGTAGTCTTCGAAATGGAAAATATTTTGATTTGTCACTATCGGTACTCTCATAATGGCACTGACTTGTCTGTTGTAATAGGTAAGTGCTATTTGTTGGGGTAGTTTCAAGTGACCAGTGCTTCAGGAGATCATTTATTTTCTGGGACGCCAAACTGAGTTCTAATTGCAATGATCAGATAATCACAGTATCCATCCCATTAAGATTACTTCAAATGGGAGCATTGATTGGTCCTATGTTCATAAGTGCTTCTCTTTGGGGTAGTAGTAATGAGGAAATGAAGAGCAACCAAAGCTTCACCTATGTTCTATTTCTTATAGTTTTTTATTTAATTAATTAGTATTTCTTATTTTGCAGATATATGCCTCTGGTCCAAACTTGTAACTGTAAATGCTGAATAAAATTGAAAAAAATTGGACACAATTATGCATCCTCCTCTGTGGCCAACTTTTCAAATCCATGCCTCCTTGAGTGAAAAGCAGCTGATGTCTACTCTAACTTTAGCATTTTTCTTTTCAACCAAAGCAGAAAGTGCTATCAAGTTGGGGTAAATGTTTGCTGACTGACTTCCCAGTGTCCAACTGGTCTGTTTTTAGTTTCATTTGAAGGAGACTCCCTCGCTGACTACAAAGAGAAGCATCTGTTATTCCATGTAAGAATAAGTGTTTTACTTTTGGACTGCCTTGCTGGTGTTTGTTCATCAGTGGGTTTGTCCATTGCCTTGATTACAGCAGAATCCAAATTTAAACACTAGAAGGTGCTGTTTTTTCCAAAGTTTTGGCATGGTAATCATTGATTTTGTGCATGGTGTGTTTCTATGCTTTAACAAGGACTATCATAATGTTCTTCTTTCAGAAAACATTATAATAGTTGAATTTGCATGAAATGCTTTAAATGTTTGAAAGGTCCATCCATGCTCAAGAGTGCTGAGGCATTCCAAAGATATTAACAGGGCAATCAAAGATTAATGGCCTTTCAAAACTACACAAGTACCAACGACCACAGCAAAGCCAAAGAGCCATAGACATATTTATAATGGGTGCTGTTAACAAAACTGCTCAGATCAGCTCACCTTGACTGCAGGCAGCATGCTCCTGGTATCTCTGGCTGGAAATGTCCTCATCTGATTCCACAGAATTGTAGTCTTCGAAATGGAAAATATTTTGATTTGTCACTATCGGTACCCTCATAATGGCACTGACTTGTCTGTTGTAATAGGTAAGTGCTATTTGTTGGGGTAGTTTCAAGTGACCAGTGCTTCAGGAGATAATTTATTTTCTGGGACGCCAAACTGAGTTCTAAATGCAATGATCAGATATTCACAGTATCCATCCCATTAAGATTACTTCAAATGGGAGCATTGATTGGTCCTATGTTCATAAGTGCTTCTCTTTGGGGTAGTAGTAATGAGGAAATGAAGAGCAACCAAAGCTTCACCTATGTTCTATTTCTTATAGTTTTTTATTTAATTAATTAGTATTTCTTATTTTGCAGATATATGCCTCTGGTCCAAGCTTGTAACTGTAAATGCTGAATAAAATTGAAAAATTGGACACAATTATGCATCCTCCTCTGTGACCAACTTTTCAAATCCTTGCCTCCTTGAGTGAAAAGCAGCTGATGTCTACTCTAACTTTAGCATCTTTCTTTTCAACCAAAGCAGAAAGTGCTATCAAGTTGGGGTAAATGTTTGCTGACTGACTTCCCAGTGTCCAACTGGTCTGTTTTTAGTTTAATTTGAAGGAGACTCCCTCGATGACTACAAAGAGAAGCATCTGTTACTCCATGTAAGAATAAGTGCTTTACTTTGGGACTGCCTTTAAACACTAGAAGGTGCTGTTTTTTCCAAAGTTTTGGCATGGTAATCATTGATTTTGTGCATGGTGTGTTTCTATGCTTTAACAAGGACTATCATAATGTTCTTCTTTCAGAAAACATTATAATAGTTGAATTTGCATGAAATGCTTTAAATGTGTGAAAAGTCCATCCATGCTCAAGAATGCTGAGGCATTCCAAAGATATTAACAGGGCAATCAAAGATTAATGGCCTTTCAAAACTACCCAAGTACCAACGACCACAGCAAAGCCAAAGAGCCATAGACATATTTATAATGGGTGCTGTTAACAAAACTGCTCAGATCATCTCACCTTGACTGCAGGCAGCATGCTCCTGGTATCTCTGGCTGGAAATGTCCTCATCTGATTCCACAGAATTGTAGTCTTCGAAATGGAAAATATTTTGATTTGTCACTATCGATACCCTCATAATGGCACTGACTTGTCTGTTGTAATAGGTAAGTGCTATTTGTTGGGGTAGTTTCAAGTGACCAGTGATTCAGGAGATAATTTATTTTCTGGGACGCCAAACTGAGTTCTAAATGCAATGATCAGATAATCACAGTATCCATCCCATTAAGATTACTTCAAATGGGAGCATTGATTGGTCCTATGTTCATAAGTGCTTCTCTTTGGGGTAGTAGTAATGAGGAAATGAAGAGCAACCAAAGCTTCACCTATGTTCTATTTCTTATAGTTTTTTATTTAATTAATTAGTATTTCTTATTTTGCAGATATATGCCTCTGGTCCAAGCTTGTAACTGTAAATGCTGAATAAAATTGAAAAATTGGACACAATTATGCATCCTCCTCTGTGACCAACTTTTCAAATCCTTGCCTCCTTGAGTGAAAAGCAGCTGATGTCTACTCTAACTTTAGCATCTTTCTTTTCAACCAAAGCAGAAAGTGCTATCAAGTTGGGGTAAATGTTTGCTGACTGACTTCCCAGTGTCCAACTGGTCTGTTTTTAGTTTAATTTGAAGGAGACTCCCTCGATGACTACAAAGAGAAGCATCTGTTACTCCATGTAAGAATAAGTGCTTTACTTTGGGACTGCCTTTAAACACTAGAAGGTGCTGTTTTTTCCAAAGTTTTGGCATGGTAATCATTGATTTTGTGCATGGTGTGTTTCTATGCTTTAACAAGGACTATCATAATGTTCTTCTTTCAGAAAACATTATAATAGTTGAATTTGCATGAAATGCTTTAAATGTGTGAAAAGTCCATCCATGCTCAAGAATGCTGAGGCATTCCAAAGATATTAACAGGGCAATCAAAGATTAATGGCCTTTCAAAACTACCCAAGTACCAACGACCACAGCAAAGCCAAAGAACCATAGACATATTCATAATGGGTGCTGTTAACAAAACTGCTCAGATCAGCTCACCTTGACTGCAGGCAGCATGCTCCTGGTATCTCTGGCTGGAAATGTCCTCATCTGATTCCACAGAATTGTAGTCTTCGAAATGGAAAATATTTTGATTTGTCACTATCGGTACTCTCATAATGGCACTGACTTGTCTGTTGTAATAGGTAAGTGCTATTTGTTGGGGTAGTTTCAAGTGACCAGTGCTTCAGGAGATCATTTATTTTCTGGGACGCCAAACTGAGTTCTAATTGCAATGATCAGATAATCACAGTATCCATCCCATTAAGATTACTTCAAATGGGAGCATTGATTGGTCCTATGTTCATAAGTGCTTCTCTTTGGGGTAGTAGTAATGAGGAAATGAAGAGCAACCAAAGCTTCACCTATGTTCTATTTCTTATAGTTTTTTATTTAATTAATTAGTATTTCTTATTTTGCAGATATATGCCTCTGGTCCAAACTTGTAACTGTAAATGCTGAATAAAATTGAAAAAAATTGGACACAATTATGCATCCTCCTCTGTGGCCAACTTTTCAAATCCATGCCTCCTTGAGTGAAAAGCAGCTGATGTCTACTCTAACTTTAGCATTTTTCTTTTCAACCAAAGCAGAAAGTGCTATCAAGTTGGGGTAAATGTTTGCTGACTGACTTCCCAGTGTCCAACTGGTCTGTTTTTAGTTTCATTTGAAGGAGACTCCCTCGCTGACTACAAAGAGAAGCATCTGTTATTCCATGTAAGAATAAGTGTTTTACTTTTGGACTGCCTTGCTGGTGTTTGTTCATCAGTGGGTTTGTCCATTGCCTTGATTACAGCAGAATCCAAATTTAAACACTAGAAGGTGCTGTTTTTTCCAAAGTTTTGGCATGGTAATCATTGATTTTGTGCATGGTGTGTTTCTATGCTTTAACAAGGACTATCATAATGTTCTTCTTTCAGAAAACATTATAATAGTTGAATTTGCATGAAATGCTTTAAATGTTTGAAAGGTCCATCCATGCTCAAGAGTGCTGAGGCATTCCAAAGATATTAACAGGGCAATCAAAGATTAATGGCCTTTCAAAACTACCCAAGTACCAACGACCACAGCAAAGCCAAAGAGCCATAGACATATTTATAATGGGTGCTGTTAACAAAACTGCTCAGATCAGCTCACCTTGACTGCAGGCAGCATGCTCCTGGTATCTCTGGCTGGAAATGTCCTCATCTGATTCCACAGAATTGTAGTCTTCGAAATGGAAAATATTTTGATTTGTCACTATCGGTACCCTCATAATGGCACTGACTTGTCTGTTGTAATAGGTAAGTGCTATTTGTTGGGGTAGTTTCAAGTGACCAGTGCTTCAGGAGATAATTTATTTTCTGGGACGCCAAACTGAGTTCTAAATGCAATGATCAGATATTCACAGTATCCATCCCATTAAGATTACTTCAAATGGGAGCATTGATTGGTCCTATGTTCATAAGTGCTTCTCTTTGGGGTAGTAGTAATGAGGAAATGAAGAGCAACCAAAGCTTCACCTATGTTCTATTTCTTATAGTTTTTATTTAATTAATTAGTATTTCTTATTTTGCAGATATATGCCTCTGGTCCAAACTTGTAACTGTAAATGCTGAATAAAATTAAAAAAATTGGACACAATTATGCATCCTCCTCTGTGGCCAACTTTTCAAATCCTTGCCTCCTTGAGTGAAAAGCAGCTGATGTCTACTCTAACTTTAGCATCTTTCTTTTCAACCAAAGCAGAAAGTGCTATCAAGTTGGGGTAAATGTTTGCTGACTGACTTCCCAGTGTCCAACTGGTCTGTTTTTAGTTTCATTTGAAGGAGACTCCCTCGATGACTACAAAGAGAAGCATCTGTTAATCCATGTAAGAATAAGTGCTTTACTTTGGGACTGCCTTGCTGGTGTTTGTTCATCAGTGGGTTTGTCCATTGCCTTGATTACAGCAGAATCCAAATTTAAACACTAGAAGGTGCTGTTTTTTCCAAAGTTTTGGCATGGTAATCATTGATTTTGTGCATGGTGTGTTTCTATGCTTTAACAAGGACTGTCATAATGTTCTTCTTTCAGAAAATATTATAATAGTTGAATTTGCATGAAATGCTTTAAATGTGTGAAAAGTCCATCCATGCTCAAGAATGCTGAGGCATTCCAAAGATATTAACAGGGCAATCAAAGATTAATGGCCTTTCAAAACTACCAAAGTACCAACGACCACAGCAAAGCCAAAGAGCCATAGACATATTTATAATGGGTGCTGTTAACAAAACTGCTCAGATCAGCTCACCTTGACTGCAGGCAGCATGCTCCTGGTATCTCTGGCTGGAAATGTCCTCATCTGATTCCACAGAATTGTAGTCTTCGAAATGGAAAATATTTTGATTTGTCACTATCGATACCCTCATAATGGCACTGACTTGTCTGTTGTAATAGGTAAGTGCTATTTGTTGGGGTAGTTTCAAGTGACCAGTGATTCAGGAGATAATTTATTTTCTGGGACGCCAAACTGAGTTCTAAATGCAATGATCAGATAATCACAGTATCCATCCCATTAAGATTACTTCAAATGGGAGCATTGATTGGTCCTATGTTCATAAGTGCTTCTCTTTGGGGTAGTAGTAATGAGGAAATGAAGAGCAACCAAAGCTTCACCTATGTTCTATTTCTTATAGTTTTTTATTTAATTAATTAGTATTTCTTATTTTGCAGATATATGCCTCTGGTCCAAGCTTGTAACTGTAAATGCTGAATAAAATTGAAAAATTGGACACAATTATGCATCCTCCTCTGTGACCAACTTTTCAAATCCTTGCCTCCTTGAGTGAAAAGCAGCTGATGTCTACTCTAACTTTAGCATCTTTCTTTTCAACCAAAGCAGAAAGTGCTATCAAGTTGGGGTAAATGTTTGCTGACTGACTTCCCAGTGTCCAACTGGTCTGTTTTTAGTTTCATTTGAAGGAGACTCCCTCGATGACTACAAAGAGAAGCATCTGTTACTCCATGTAAGAATAAGTGCTTTACTTTGGGACTGCCTTTAAACACTAGAAGGTGCTGTTTTTTCCAAAGTTTTGGCATGGTAATCATTGATTTTGTGCATGGTGTGTTTCTATGCTTTAACAAGGACTATCATAATGTTCTTCTTTCAGAAAACATTATAATAGTTGAATTTGCATGAAATGCTTTAAATGTGTGAAAAGTCCATCCATGCTCAAGAATGCTGAGGCATTCCAAAGATATTAACAGGGCAATCAAAGATTAATGGCCTTTCAAAACTACCCAAGTACCAACGACCACAGCAAAGCCAAAGAGCCATAGACATATTCATAATGGGTGCTGTTAACAAAACTGCTCAGATCAGCTCACCTTGACTGCAGGCAGCATGCTCCTGGTATCTCTGGCTGGAAATGTCCTCATCTGATTCCACAGAATTGTAGTCTTCGAAATGGAAAATATTTTGATTTGTCACTATCGGTACTCTCATAATGGCACTGACTTGTCTGTTGTAATAGGTAAGTGCTATTTGTTGGGGTAGTTTCAAGTGACCAGTGCTTCAGGAGATCATTTATTTTCTGGGACGCCAAACTGAGTTCTAATTGCAATGATCAGATAATCACAGTATCCATCCCATTAAGATTACTTCAAATGGGAGCATTGATTGGTCCTATGTTCATAAGTGCTTCTCTTTGGGGTAGTAGTAATGAGGAAATGAAGAGCAACCAAAGCTTCACCTATGTTCTATTTCTTATAGTTTTTTATTTAATTAATTAGTATTTCTTATTTTGCAGATATATGCCTCTGGTCCAAACTTGTAACTGTAAATGCTGAATAAAATTGAAAAAAATTGACACAATTATGCATCCTCCTCTGTGGCCAACTTTTCTAATCCTTGCCTCCTTGAGTGAAAAGCAGCTGATGTCTACTCTAACTTTAGCATCTTTCTTTTCAACCAAAGCAGAAAGTGCTATCAAGTTGGGGTAAATGTTTGCTGACTGACTTCCCAGTGTCCAACTGGTCTGTTTTTAGTTTCATTTGAAGGAGACTCCCTCGATGACTACAAAGAGAAGCATCTGTTATTCCATGTAAGAATAAGTGCTTTACTTTGGGACTGCCTTGCTGGTGTTTTTTCATCAGTGGGTTTGTCCATTGCCTTGATTACAGCAGAATCCAAATTTAAACACTAGAAGGTGCTGTTTTTTCCAAAGTTTTGGCATGGTAATCATTGATTTTGTGCATGGTGTGTTTCTATGCTTTAACAAGGACTGTCATAATGTTCTTCTTTCAGAAAACATTATAATAGTTGAATTTGCATGAAATGCTTTAAATGTGTGAAAAGTCCATCCATGCTCAAGAATGCTGAGGCATTCCAAAGATATTAACAGGGCAATCAAAGATTAATGGCCTTTCAAAACTACCCAAGTACCAACGACCACAGCAAAGCCAAAGAGCCATAGACATATTTATAATGGGTGCTGTTAACAAAACTGCTCAGATCAGCTCACCTTGACTGCAGGCAGCATGCTCCTGGTGTCTCTGGCTGGAAATGTCCTCATCTGATTCCACAGAATTGTAGTCTCCGAAATGGAAAATATTTTGATTTGTCACTATCGGTACCCTCATAAAGGCACTGACTTGTCTGTTGTAATAGGTAAGTGCTATTTGTTGGGGTAGTTTCAAGTGACCAGTGCTTCAGGAGATAATTTATTTTCTGGGACGCCAAACTGAGTTCTAAATGCAATGATCAGATAATCACAGTATCCATCCCATTAAGATTACTTCAAATGGGAGCATTGATTGGTCCTATGTTCATAAGTGCTTCTCTTTGGGGTAGTAGTAATGAGGAAATGAAGAGCAACCAAAGCTTCACCTATGTTCTGTTTCTTATAGTTTTTTTATTTAATTAATTAGTATTTCTTATTTTGCAGATATATGCCTCTGGTCCAAACTTGTAACTGTAAATGCTGAATAAAATTGAAAAAATTGGACACAATTATGCATCCTCCTCTGTGGCCAACTTTTCAAATCCTTGCCTCCTTGAGTGAAAAGCAGCTGATGTCTACTCTAACTTTAGCATCTTTCTTTTCAACCAAAGCAGAAAGTGCTATCAAGTTGGGGTAAATGTTTGCTGACTGACTTCCCAGTGTCCAACTGGTCTGTTTTTAGTTTCATTTGAAGGAGACTCCCTCGATGACTACAAAGAGAAGCATCTGTTAATCCATGTAAGAATAAGTGCTTTACTTTGGGACTGCCTTGCTGGTGTTTGTTCATCAGTGGGTTTGTCCATTGCCTTGATTACAGCAGAATCCAAATTTAAACACTAGAAGGTGCTGTTTTTTCCAAAGTTTTGGCATGGTAATCATTGATTTTGTGCATGGTGTGTTTCTATGCTTTAACAAGGACTGTCATAATGTTCTTCTTTCAGAAAACATTATAATAGTTGAATTTGCATGAAATGCTTTAAATGTGTGAAAAGTCCATCCATGCTCAAGAATGCTGAGGCATTCCAAAGATATTAACAGGGCAATCAAAGATTAATGGCCTTTCAAAACTACCCAAGTACCAATGACCACAGCAAAGCCAAAGAGCCATAGACATATTTATAAAGGGTGCTGTTAACAAAACTGCTCAGATCAGCTCACCTTGACTGCAGGCAGCATGCTCCTGGTATCTCTGGCTGGAAATGTCCTCATCTGATTCCACAGAATTGTAGTCTTCGAAATGGAAAATATTTTGATTTGTCACTATCGGTACCCTCATAATGGCACTGACTTGTCTGTTGTAATAGGTAAGTGCTATTTGTTGGGGTAGTTTCAAGTGACCAGTGATTCAGGAGATAATTTATTTTCTGGGACGCCAAACTGAGTTCTAAATGCAATGATCAGATAATCACAGTATCCATCCCATTAAGATTACTTCAAATGGGAGCATTGATTGGTCCTATGTTCATAAGTGCTTCTCTTTGGGGTAGTAGTAATGAGGAAATGAAGAGCAACCAAAGCTTCACCTATGTTCTATTTCTTATAGTTTTTTATTTAATTAATTAGTATTTCTTATTTTGCAGATATATGCCTCTGGTCCAAGCTTGTAACTGTAAATGCTGAATAAAATTGAAAAATTGGACACAATTATGCATCCTCCTCTGTGACCAACTTTTCAAATCCTTGCCTCCTTGAGTGAAAAGCAGCTGATGTCTACTCTAACTTTAGCATCTTTCTTTTCAACCAAAGCAGAAAGTGCTATCAAGTTGGGGTAAATGTTTGCTGACTGACTTCCCAGTGTCCAACTGGTCTGTTTTTAGTTTCATTTGAAGGAGACTCCCTCGATGACTACAAAGAGAAGCATCTGTTACTCCATGTAAGAATAAGTGCTTTACTTTGGGACTGCCTTTAAACACTAGAAGGTGCTGTTTTTTCCAAAGTTTTGGCATGGTAATCATTGATTTTGTGCATGGTGTGTTTCTATGCTTTAACAAGGACTATCATAATGTTCTTCTTTCAGAAAACATTATAATAGTTGAATTTGCATGAAATGCTTTAAATGTGTGAAAAGTCCATCCATGCTCAAGAATGCTGAGGCATTCCAAAGATATTAACAGGGCAATCAAAGATTAATGGCCTTTCAAAACTACCCAAGTACCAACGACCACAGCAAAGCCAAAGAGCCATAGACATATTTATAATGGGTGCTGTTAACAAAACTGCTCAGATCATCTCACCTTGACTGCAGGCAGCATGCTCCTGGTATCTCTGGCTGGAAATGTCCTCATCTGATTCCACAGAATTGTAGTCTTCGAAATGGAAAATATTTTGATTTGTCACTATCGATACCCTCATAATGGCACTGACTTGTCTGTTGTAATAGGTAAGTGCTATTTGTTGGGGTAGTTTCAAGTGACCAGTGATTCAGGAGATAATTTATTTTCTGGGACGCCAAACTGAGTTCTAAATGCAATGATCAGATAATCACAGTATCCATCCCATTAAGATTACTTCAAATGGGAGCATTGATTGGTCCTATGTTCATAAGTGCTTCTCTTTGGGGTAGTAGTAATGAGGAAATGAAGAGCAACCAAAGCTTCACCTATGTTCTATTTCTTATAGTTTTTTATTTAATTAATTAGTATTTCTTATTTTGCAGATATATGCCTCTGGTCCAAGCTTGTAACTGTAAATGCTGAATAAAATTGAAAAATTGGACACAATTATGCATCCTCCTCTGTGACCAACTTTTCAAATCCTTGCCTCCTTGAGTGAAAAGCAGCTGATGTCTACTCTAACTTTAGCATCTTTCTTTTCAACCAAAGCAGAAAGTGCTATCAAGTTGGGGTAAATGTTTGCTGACTGACTTCCCAGTGTCCAACTGGTCTGTTTTTAGTTTAATTTGAAGGAGACTCCCTCGATGACTACAAAGAGAAGCATCTGTTACTCCATGTAAGAATAAGTGCTTTACTTTGGGACTGCCTTTAAACACTAGAAGGTGCTGTTTTTTCCAAAGTTTTGGCATGGTAATCATTGATTTTGTGCATGGTGTGTTTCTATGCTTTAACAAGGACTATCATAATGTTCTTCTTTCAGAAAACATTATAATAGTTGAATTTGCATGAAATGCTTTAAATGTGTGAAAAGTCCATCCATGCTCAAGAATGCTGAGGCATTCCAAAGATATTAACAGGGCAATCAAAGATTAATGGCCTTTCAAAACTACCCAAGTACCAACGACCACAGCAAAGCCAAAGAACCATAGACATATTCATAATGGGTGCTGTTAACAAAACTGCTCAGATCAGCTCACCTTGACTGCAGGCAGCATGCTCCTGGTATCTCTGGCTGGAAATGTCCTCATCTGATTCCACAGAATTGTAGTCTTCGAAATGGAAAATATTTTGATTTGTCACTATCGGTACTCTCATAATGGCACTGACTTGTCTGTTGTAATAGGTAAGTGCTATTTGTTGGGGTAGTTTCAAGTGACCAGTGCTTCAGGAGATCATTTATTTTCTGGGACGCCAAACTGAGTTCTAATTGCAATGATCAGATAATCACAGTATCCATCCCATTAAGATTACTTCAAATGGGAGCATTGATTGGTCCTATGTTCATAAGTGCTTCTCTTTGGGGTAGTAGTAATGAGGAAATGAAGAGCAACCAAAGCTTCACCTATGTTCTATTTCTTATAGTTTTTTATTTAATTAATTAGTATTTCTTATTTTGCAGATATATGCCTCTGGTCCAAACTTGTAACTGTAAATGCTGAATAAAATTGAAAAAAATTGGACACAATTATGCATCCTCCTCTGTGGCCAACTTTTCAAATCCATGCCTCCTTGAGTGAAAAGCAGCTGATGTCTACTCTAACTTTAGCATTTTTCTTTTCAACCAAAGCAGAAAGTGCTATCAAGTTGGGGTAAATGTTTGCTGACTGACTTCCCAGTGTCCAACTGGTCTGTTTTTAGTTTCATTTGAAGGAGACTCCCTCGCTGACTACAAAGAGAAGCATCTGTTATTCCATGTAAGAATAAGTGTTTTACTTTTGGACTGCCTTGCTGGTGTTTGTTCATCAGTGGGTTTGTCCATTGCCTTGATTACAGCAGAATCCAAATTTAAACACTAGAAGGTGCTGTTTTTTCCAAAGTTTTGGCATGGTAATCATTGATTTTGTGCATGGTGTGTTTCTATGCTTTAACAAGGACTATCATAATGTTCTTCTTTCAGAAAACATTATAATAGTTGAATTTGCATGAAATGCTTTAAATGTTTGAAAGGTCCATCCATGCTCAAGAGTGCTGAGGCATTCCAAAGATATTAACAGGGCAATCAAAGATTAATGGCCTTTCAAAACTACCCAAGTACCAACGACCACAGCAAAGCCAAAGAGCCATAGACATATTTATAATGGGTGCTGTTAACAAAACTGCTCAGATCAGCTCACCTTGACTGCAGGCAGCATGCTCCTGGTATCTCTGGCTGGAAATGTCCTCATCTGATTCCACAGAATTGTAGTCTTCGAAATGGAAAATATTTTGATTTGTCACTATCGGTACCCTCATAATGGCACTGACTTGTCTGTTGTAATAGGTAAGTGCTATTTGTTGGGGTAGTTTCAAGTGACCAGTGCTTCAGGAGATAATTTATTTTCTGGGACGCCAAACTGAGTTCTAAATGCAATGATCAGATATTCACAGTATCCATCCCATTAAGATTACTTCAAATGGGAGCATTGATTGGTCCTATGTTCATAAGTGCTTCTCTTTGGGGTAGTAGTAATGAGGAAATGAAGAGCAACCAAAGCTTCACCTATGTTCTATTTCTTATAGTTTTTATTTAATTAATTAGTATTTCTTATTTTGCAGATATATGCCTCTGGTCCAAACTTGTAACTGTAAATGCTGAATAAAATTAAAAAAATTGGACACAATTATGCATCCTCCTCTGTGGCCAACTTTTCAAATCCTTGCCTCCTTGAGTGAAAAGCAGCTGATGTCTACTCTAACTTTAGCATCTTTCTTTTCAACCAAAGCAGAAAGTGCTATCAAGTTGGGGTAAATGTTTGCTGACTGACTTCCCAGTGTCCAACTGGTCTGTTTTTAGTTTCATTTGAAGGAGACTCCCTCGATGACTACAAAGAGAAGCATCTGTTAATCCATGTAAGAATAAGTGCTTTACTTTGGGACTGCCTTGCTGGTGTTTGTTCATCAGTGGGTTTGTCCATTGCCTTGATTACAGCAGAATCCAAATTTAAACACTAGAAGGTGCTGTTTTTTCCAAAGTTTTGGCATGGTAATCATTGATTTTGTGCATGGTGTGTTTCTATGCTTTAACAAGGACTGTCATAATGTTCTTCTTTCAGAAAATATTATAATAGTTGAATTTGCATGAAATGCTTTAAATGTGTGAAAAGTCCATCCATGCTCAAGAATGCTGAGGCATTCCAAAGATATTAACAGGGCAATCAAAGATTAATGGCCTTTCAAAACTACCAAAGTACCAACGACCACAGCAAAGCCAAAGAGCCATAGACATATTTATAATGGGTGCTGTTAACAAAACTGCTCAGATCAGCTCACCTTGACTGCAGGCAGCATGCTCCTGGTATCTCTGGCTGGAAATGTCCTCATCTGATTCCACAGAATTGTAGTCTTCGAAATGGAAAATATTTTGATTTGTCACTATCGATACCCTCATAATGGCACTGACTTGTCTGTTGTAATAGGTAAGTGCTATTTGTTGGGGTAGTTTCAAGTGACCAGTGATTCAGGAGATAATTTATTTTCTGGGACGCCAAACTGAGTTCTAAATGCAATGATCAGATAATCACAGTATCCATCCCATTAAGATTACTTCAAATGGGAGCATTGATTGGTCCTATGTTCATAAGTGCTTCTCTTTGGGGTAGTAGTAATGAGGAAATGAAGAGCAACCAAAGCTTCACCTATGTTCTATTTCTTATAGTTTTTTATTTAATTAATTAGTATTTCTTATTTTGCAGATATATGCCTCTGGTCCAAGCTTGTAACTGTAAATGCTGAATAAAATTGAAAAATTGGACACAATTATGCATCCTCCTCTGTGACCAACTTTTCAAATCCTTGCCTCCTTGAGTGAAAAGCAGCTGATGTCTACTCTAACTTTAGCATCTTTCTTTTCAACCAAAGCAGAAAGTGCTATCAAGTTGGGGTAAATGTTTGCTGACTGACTTCCCAGTGTCCAACTGGTCTGTTTTTAGTTTCATTTGAAGGAGACTCCCTCGATGACTACAAAGAGAAGCATCTGTTACTCCATGTAAGAATAAGTGCTTTACTTTGGGACTGCCTTTAAACACTAGAAGGTGCTGTTTTTTCCAAAGTTTTGGCATGGTAATCATTGATTTTGTGCATGGTGTGTTTCTATGCTTTAACAAGGACTATCATAATGTTCTTCTTTCAGAAAACATTATAATAGTTGAATTTGCATGAAATGCTTTAAATGTGTGAAAAGTCCATCCATGCTCAAGAATGCTGAGGCATTCCAAAGATATTAACAGGGCAATCAAAGATTAATGGCCTTTCAAAACTACCCAAGTACCAACGACCACAGCAAAGCCAAAGAGCCATAGACATATTCATAATGGGTGCTGTTAACAAAACTGCTCAGATCAGCTCACCTTGACTGCAGGCAGCATGCTCCTGGTATCTCTGGCTGGAAATGTCCTCATCTGATTCCACAGAATTGTAGTCTTCGAAATGGAAAATATTTTGATTTGTCACTATCGGTACTCTCATAATGGCACTGACTTGTCTGTTGTAATAGGTAAGTGCTATTTGTTGGGGTAGTTTCAAGTGACCAGTGCTTCAGGAGATCATTTATTTTCTGGGACGCCAAACTGAGTTCTAATTGCAATGATCAGATAATCACAGTATCCATCCCATTAAGATTACTTCAAATGGGAGCATTGATTGGTCCTATGTTCATAAGTGCTTCTCTTTGGGGTAGTAGTAATGAGGAAATGAAGAGCAACCAAAGCTTCACCTATGTTCTATTTCTTATAGTTTTTTATTTAATTAATTAGTATTTCTTATTTTGCAGATATATGCCTCTGGTCCAAACTTGTAACTGTAAATGCTGAATAAAATTGAAAAAAATTGACACAATTATGCATCCTCCTCTGTGGCCAACTTTTCTAATCCTTGCCTCCTTGAGTGAAAAGCAGCTGATGTCTACTCTAACTTTAGCATCTTTCTTTTCAACCAAAGCAGAAAGTGCTATCAAGTTGGGGTAAATGTTTGCTGACTGACTTCCCAGTGTCCAACTGGTCTGTTTTTAGTTTCATTTGAAGGAGACTCCCTCGATGACTACAAAGAGAAGCATCTGTTATTCCATGTAAGAATAAGTGCTTTACTTTGGGACTGCCTTGCTGGTGTTTTTTCATCAGTGGGTTTGTCCATTGCCTTGATTACAGCAGAATCCAAATTTAAACACTAGAAGGTGCTGTTTTTTCCAAAGTTTTGGCATGGTAATCATTGATTTTGTGCATGGTGTGTTTCTATGCTTTAACAAGGACTGTCATAATGTTCTTCTTTCAGAAAACATTATAATAGTTGAATTTGCATGAAATGCTTTAAATGTGTGAAAAGTCCATCCATGCTCAAGAATGCTGAGGCATTCCAAAGATATTAACAGGGCAATCAAAGATTAATGGCCTTTCAAAACTACCCAAGTACCAACGACCACAGCAAAGCCAAAGAGCCATAGACATATTTATAATGGGTGCTGTTAACAAAACTGCTCAGATCAGCT
>NC_068380.1:25809547-25831210 GCF_023724105.1 Carassius gibelio | reverse complement strand
GTGCTATTTGTTGGGGTAGTTTCAAGTGACCAGTGCTTCAGGAGATCATTTATTTTCTGGGACGCCAAACTGAGTTCTAATTGCAATGATCAGATAATCACAGTATCCATCCCATTAAGATTACTTCAAATGGGAGCATTGATTGGTCCTATGTTCATAAGTGCTTCTCTTTGGGGTAGTAGTAATGAGGAAATGAAGAGCAACCAAAGCTTCACCTATGTTCTATTTCTTATAGTTTTTTATTTAATTAATTAGTATTTCTTACTTTGCAGATATATGCCTCTGGTCCAAACTTGTAACTGTAAATGCTGAATAAAATTGAAAAAATTTGACACAATTATGCATCCTCCTCTGTGGCCAACTTTTCTAATCCTTGCCTCCTTGAGTGAAAAGCAGCTGATGTCTACTCTAACTTTAGCATCTTTCTTTTCAACCAAAGCAGAAAGTGCTATCAAGTTGGGGTAAATGTTTGCTGACTGACTTCCCAGTGTCCAACTGGACTGTTTTTAGTTTCATTTGAAGGAGACTCCCTCGATGACTACAAAGAGAAGCATCTGTTATTCCATGTAAGAATAAGTGCTTTACTTTGGGACTGCCTTGCTGGTGTTTTTTCATCAGTGGGTTTGTCCATTGCCTTGATTACAGCAGAATCCAAATTTAAACACTAGAAGGTGCTGTTTTTTCCAAAGTTTTGGCATGGTAATCATTGATTTTGTGCATGGTGTGTTTCTATGCTTTAACAAGGACTGTCATAATGTTCTTCTTTCAGAAAACATTATAATAGTTGAATTTGCATGAAATGCTTTAAATGTGTGAAAAGTCCATCCATGCTCAAGAATGCTGAGGCATTCCAAAGATATTAACAGGGCAATCAAAGATTAATGGCCTTTCAAAACTACCCAAGTACCAACGACCACAGCAAAGCCAAAGAGCCATAGACATATTTATAATGGGTGCTGTTAACAAAACTGCTCAGATCAGCTCACCTTGACTGCAGGCAGCATGCTCCTGGTGTCTCTGGCTGGAAATGTCCTCATCTGATTCCACAGAATTGTAGTCTCCGAAATGGAAAATATTTTGATTTGTCACTATCGGTACCCTCATAATGGCACTGACTTGTCTGTTGTAATAGGTAAGTGCTATTTGTTGGGGTAGTTTCAAGTGACCAGTGCTTCAGGAGATAATTTATTTTCTGGGACGCCAAACTGAGTTCTAAATGCAATGATCAGATAATCACAGTATCCATCCCATTAAGATTACTTCAAATGGGAGCATTGATTGGTCCTATGTTCATAAGTGCTTCTCTTTGGGGTAGTAGTAATGAGGAAATGAAGAGCAACCAAAGCTTCACCTATGTTCTATTTCTTATAGTTTTTTATTTAATTAATTAGTATTTCTTATTTTGCAGATATATGCCTCTGGTCCAAGCTTGTAACTGTAAATGCTGAATAAAATTGAAAAAATTGGACACAATTATGCATCCTCCTCTGTGGCCAACTTTTCAAATCCTTGCCTCCTTGAGTGAAAAGCAGCTGATGTCTACTCTAACTTTAGCATCTTTCTTTTCAACCAAAGCAGAAAGTGCTATCAAGTTGGGGTAAATGTTTGCTGACTGACTTCCCAGTGTCCAACTGGTCTGTTTTTAGTTTCATTTGAAGGAGACTCCCTCGATGACTACAAAGAGAAGCATCTGTTAATCCATGTAAGAATAAGTGCTTTACTTTGGGACTGCCTTGCTGGTGTTTGTTCATCAGTGGGTTTGTCCATTGCCTTGATTACAGCAGAATCCAAATTTAAACACTAGAAGGTGCTGTTTTTTCCAAAGTTTTGGCATGGTAATCATTGATTTTGTGCATGGTGTGTTTCTATGCTTTAACAAGGACTGTCATAATGTTCTTCTTTCAGAAAACATTATAATAGTTGAATTTGCATGAAATGCTTTAAATGTGTGAAAAGTCCATCCATGCTCAAGAATGCTGAGGCATTCCAAAGATATTAACAGGGCAATCAAAGATTAATGGCCTTTCAAAACTACCCAAGTACCAATGACCACAGCAAAGCCAAAGAGCCATAGACATATTTATAAAGGGTGCTGTTAACAAAACTGCTCAGATCAGCTCACCTTGACTGCAGGCAGCATGCTCCTGGTATCTCTGGCTGGAAATGTCCTAATCTGATTCCACAGAATTGTAGTCTTCGAAATGGAAAATATTTTGATTTGTCAATATCGGTACCCTCATAATGGCACTGACTTGTCTGTTGTAATAGGTAAGTGCTATTTGTTGGGGTAGTGTCAAGTGACCAGTGCTTCAGGAGATAATTTATTTTCTGGGACGCCAAACTGAGTTCTAAATGCAATGATCAGATATTCACAGTATCCATCCCATTAAAATTACTTCAAATGGGAGCATTGATTGGTCCTATGTTCATAAGTGCTTCTCTTTGGGGTAGTAGTAATGAGGAAATGAAGAGCAACCAAAGCTTCACCTATGTTCTATTTCTTATAGTTTTTTATTTAATTAATTAGTATTTCTTATTTTGCAGATATATGCCTCTGGTCCAAGCTTGTAACTGTAAATGCTGAATAAAATTGAAAAATTGGACACAATTATGCATCCTCCTCTGTGACCAACTTTTCAAATCCTTGCCTCCTTGAGTGAAAAGCAGCTGATGTCTACTCTAACTTTAGCATCTTTCTTTTCAACCAAAGCAGAACGTGCTATCAAGTTGGGGTAAATGTTTGCTGACTGACTTCCCAGTGTCCAACTGGTCTGTTTTTAGTTTCATTTGAAGGAGACTCCCTCGATGACTACAAAGAGAAGCATCTGTTACTCCATGTAAGAATAAGTGCTTTACTTTGGGACTGCCTTTAAACACTAGAAGGTGCTGTTTTTTTCCAAAGTTTTGGCATGGTAATCATTGATTTTGTGCATGGTGTGTTTCTATGCTTTAACAAGGACTATCATAATGTTCTTCTTTCAGAAAACATTATAATAGTTGAATTTGCATGAAATGCTTTAAATGTGTGAAAAGTCCATCCATGCTCAAGAATGCTGAGGCATTCCAAAGATATTAACAGGGCAATCAAAGATTAATGGCCTTTCAAAACTACCCAAGTACCAACGACCACAGCAAAGCCAAAGAGCCATAGACATATTTATAATGGGTGCTGTTAACAAAACTGCTCAGATCAGCTCACCTTGACTGCAGGCAGCATGCTCCTGGTATCTCTGGCTGGAAATGTCCTCATCTGATTCCACAGAATTGTAGTCTTCGAAATGGAAAATATTTTGATTTGTCACTATCGGTACTCTCATAATGGCACTGACTTGTCTGTTGTAATAGGTAAGTGCTATTTGTTGGGGTAGTTTCAAGTGACCAGTGCTTCAGGAGATCATTTATTTTCTGGGACGCCAAACTGAGTTCTAATTGCAATGATCAGATAATCACAGTATCCATCCCATTAAGATTACTTCAAATGGGAGCATTGATTGGTCCTATGTTCATAAGTGCTTCTCTTTGGGGTAGTAGTAATGAGGAAATGAAGAGCAACCAAAGCTTCACCTATGTTCTATTTCTTATAGTTTTTTATTTAATTAATTAGTATTTCTTATTTTGCAGATATATGCCTCTGGTCCAAACTTGTAACTGTAAATGCTGAATAAAATTGAAAAAATTTGACACAATTATGCATCCTCCTCTGTGGCCAACTTTTCTAATCCTTGCCTCCTTGAGTGAAAAGCAGCTGATGTCTACTCTAACTTTAGTATCTTTCTTTTCAACCAAAGCAGAAAGTGCTATCAAGTTGGGGTAAATGTTTGCTGACTGACTTCCCAGTGTCCAACTGGTCTGTTTTTAGTTTCATTTGAAGGAGACTCCCTCGATGACTACAAAGAGAAGCATCTGTTATTCCATGTAAGAATAAGTGCTTTACTTTGGGACTGCCTTGCTGGTGTTTTTTCATCAGTGGGTTTGTCCATTGCCTTGATTACAGCAGAATCCAAATTTAAACACTAGAAGGTGCTGTTTTTTCCAAAGTTTTGGCATGGTAATCATTGATTTTGTGCATGGTGTGTTTCTATGCTTTAACAAGGACTGTCATAATGTTCTTCTTTCAGAAAACATTATAATAGTTGAATTTGCATGAAATGCTTTAAATGTGTGAAAAGTCCATCCATGCTCAAGAATGCTGAGGCATTCCAAAGATATTAACAGGGCAATCAAAGATTAATGGCCTTTCAAAACTACCCAAGTACCAACGACCACAGCAAAGCCAAAGAGCCATAGACATATTTATAATGGGTGCTGTTAACAAAACTGCTCAGATCAGCTCACCTTGACTGCAGGCAGCATGCTCCTGGTGTCTCTGGCTGGAAATGTCCTCATCTGATTCCACAGAATTGTAGTCTCCGAAATGGAAAATATTTTGATTTGTCACTATCGGTACCCTCATAAAGGCACTGACTTGTCTGTTGTAATAGGTAAGTGCTATTTGTTGGGGTAGTTTCAAGTGACCAGTGCTTCAGGAGATAATTTATTTTCTGGGACGCCAAACTGAGTTCTAAATGCAATGATCAGATAATCACAGTATCCATCCCATTAAGATTACTTCAAGTGGGAGCATTGATTGGTCCTATGTTCATAAGTGCTTCTCTTTGGGGTAGTAGTAATGAGGAAATGAAGAGCAACCAAAGCTTCACCTATGTTCTGTTTCTTATAGTTTTTTATTTAATTAATTAGTATTTCTTATTTTGCAGATATATGCCTCTGGTCCAAACTTGTAACTGTAAATGCTGAATAAAATTGAAAAAATTGGACACAATTATGCATCCTACTCTGTGGCCAACTTTTCAAATCCTTGCCTCCTTGAGTGAAAAGCAGCTGATGTCTACTCTAACTTTAGCATCTTTCTTTTCAACCAAAGCAGAAAGTGCTATCAAGTTGGGGTAAATGTTTGCTGACTGACTTCCCAGTGTCCAACTGGTCTGTTTTTAGTTTCATTTGAAGGAGACTCCCTCGATGACTACAAAGAGAAGCATCTGTTAATCCATGTAAGAATAAGTGCTTTACTTTGGGACTGCCTTGCTGGTGTTTGTTCATCAGTGGGTTTGTCCATTGCCTTGATTACAGCAGAATCCAAATTTAAACACTAGAAGGTGCTGTTTTTTCCAAAGTTTTGGCATGGTAATCATTGATTTTGTGCATGGTGTGTTTCTATGCTTTAACAAGGACTGTCATAATGTTCTTCTTTCAGAAAATATTATAATAGTTGAATTTGCATGAAATGCTTTAAATGTGTGAAAAGTCCATCCATGCTCAAGAATGCTGAGGCATTCCAAAGATATTAACAGGGCAATCAAAGATTAATGGCCTTTCAAAACTACCAAAGTACCAACGACCACAGCAAAGCCAAAGAGCCATAGACATATTTATAATGGGTGCTGTTAACAAAACTGCTCAGATCAGCTCACCTTGACTGCAGGCAGCATGCTCCTGGTATCTCTGGCTGGAAATGTCCTCATCTGATTCCACAGAATTGTAGTCTTCGAAATGGAAAATATTTTGATTTGTCACTATCGGTACCCTCATAATGGCACTGACTTGTCTGTTATAGTCTTCGAAATGGAAAATATTTTGATTTGTCACTATCGGTACCCTCATAATGGCACTGACTTGTCTGTTGTAATAGGTAAGTGCTATTTGTTGGGGTAGTTTCAAGTGACCAGTGATTCAGGAGATAATTTATTTTCTGGGACGCCAAACTGAGTTCTAAATGCAATGATCAGATAATCACAGTATCCATCCCATTAAGATTACTTCAAATGGGAGCATTGATTGGTCCTATGTTCATAAGTGCTTCTCTTTGGGGTAGTAGTAATGAGGAAATGAAGAGCAACCAAAGCTTCACCTATGTTCTATTTCTTATAGTTTTTTATTTAATTAATTAGTATTTCTTATTTTGCAGATATATGCCTCTGGTCCAAGCTTGTAACTGTAAATGCTGAATAAAATTGAAAAATTGGACACAATTATGCATCCTCCTTTGTGACCAACTTTTCAAATCCTTGCCTCCTTGAGTGAAAAGCAGCTGATGTCTACTCTAACTTTAGCATCTTTCTTTTCAACCAATGCAGAAAGTGCTATCAAGTTGGGGTAAATGTTTGCTGACTGACTTCCCAGTGTCCAACTGGTCTGTTTTTAGTTTCATTTGAAGGAGACTCCCTCGATGACTACAAAGAGAAGCATCTGTTACTCCATGTAAGAATAAGTGCTTTACTTTGGGACTGCCTTTAAACACTAGAAGGTGCTGTTTTTTCCAAAGTTTTGGCATGGTAATCATTGATTTTGTGCATGGTGTGTTTCTATGCTTTAACAAGGACTGTCATAATGTTCTTCTTTCAGAAAATATTATAATAGTTGAATTTGCATGAAATGCTTTAAATGTGTGAAAAGTCCATCCATGCTCAAGAATGCTGAGGCATTCCAAAGATATTAACAGGGCAATCAAAGATTAATGGCCTTTCAAAACTACCCAAGTACCAACGACCACAGCAAAGCCAAAGAGCCATAGACATATTTATAATGGGTGCTGTTAACAAAACTGCTCAGATCAGCACACCTTGACTGCAGGCAGCATGCTCCTGGTATCTCTGGCTGGAAATGTCCTCATCTGATTCCACAGAATTGTAGTCTTCGAAATGGAAAATATTTTGATTTGTCACTATCGGTACCCTCATAATGGCACTGACTTGTCTGTTGTAATAGGTAAGTGCTATTTGTTGGGGTAGTTTCAAGTGACCAGTGCTTCAGGAGATAATTTATTTTCTGGGACGCCAAACTGAGTTCTAAATACAATGATCAGATAATCACAGTATCCATCCCATTAAGATTACTTCAAATGGGAGCATTGATTGGTCCTATGTTCATAAGTGCTTCTCTTTGGGGTAGTAGTAATGAGGAAATGAAGAGCAACCAAAGCTTCACCTATGTTCTATTTCTTATAGTTTTTTATTTAATTAATTAGTATTTCTTATTTTGCAGATATATGCCTCTGGTCCAAACTTGTAACTGTAAATGCTGAATAAAATTGAAAAAAAATTGGACATAATTATGCATCCTCCTCTGTGGCCAACTTTTCAAATCCTTGCCTCCTGGAGTGAAAAGCAGCTGATGTCTACTCTAACTTTAGCATCTTTATTTTCAACCAAAGCAGAAAGTGCTATCAAGTTGGGGTAAATGTTTGCTGACTGACTTCCCAGTGTCCAACTGGTCTGTTTTTAGTTTCATTTGAAGGAGACTCCCTCGATGACTACAAAGAGAAGCATCTGTTATTCCATGTAAGAATAAGTGCTTTACTTTGGGACTGTCTTGCTGGTGTTTGTTCATCAGTGGGTTTGTCCATTGCCTTGATTACAGCAGAATCCAAATTTAAACACTAGAAGGTGCTGTTTTTTCCAAAGTTTTGGCATTGTAATCATTGATTTTGTGCATGGTGTGTTTCTATGCTTTAACAAGGACTATCATAATGTTCTTCTTTCAGAAAATATTATAATAGTTGAATTTGCATGAAATGCTTTAAATGTGTGAAAAGTCCATCCATGCTCAAGAATGCTGAGGCATTCCAAAGATATTAACAGGGCAATCAAAGATTAATGGCCTTTCAAAACTACCCAAGTACCAACGACCACAGCAAAGCCAAAGAGCCATAGACATATTTATAATGGGTGCTGTTAACAAAACTGCTCAGATCAGCTCACCTTGACTGCAGGCAGCATGCTCCTGGTATCTCTGGCTGGAAATGTCCTCATCTGATTCCACAGAATTGTAGTCTTCGAAATGGAAAATATTTTGATTTGTCACTATCGGTACCCTCATAATGGCACTGACTTGTCTGTTGTAATAGGTAAGTGCTATTTGTTGGGGTAGTTTCAAGTGACCAGTGCTTCAGGAGATAATTTATTTTCTGGGACGCCAAACTGAGTTCTAAATACAATGATCAGATAATCACAGTATCCATCCCATTAAGATTACTTCAAATGGGAGCATTGATTGGTCCTATGTTCATAAGTGCTTCTCTTTGGGGTAATAGTAATGAGGAAATGAAGAGCAACCAAAGCTTCACCTATGTTCTATTTCTTATAGTTTTTTATTTAATTAATTAGTATTTCTTATTTTGCAGATATATGCCTCTGGTCCAAACTTGTAACTGTAAATGCTGAATAAAATTGAAAAAAATTGGACACAATTATGCATCCTCCTCTGTGGCCAACTTTTCAAATCCATGCCTCCTTGAGTGAAAAGCAGCTGATGTCTACTCTAACTTTAGCATTTTTCTTTTCAACCAAAGCAGAAAGTGCTATCAAGTTGGGGTAAATGTTTGCTGACTGACTTCCCAGTGTCCAACTGGTCTGTTTTTAGTTTCATTTGAAGGAGACTCCCTCGCTGACTACAAAGAGAAGCATCTGTTATTCCATGTAAGAATAAGTGTTTTACTTTTGGACTGCCTTGCTGGTGTTTGTTCATCAGTGGGTTTGTCCATTGCCTTGATTACAGCAGAATCCAAATTTAAACACTAGAAGGTGCTGTTTTTTCCAAAGTTTTGGCATGGTAATCATTGATTTTGTGCATGGTGTGTTTCTATGCTTTAACAAGGACTATCATAATGTTCTTCTTTCAGAAAACATTATAATAGTTGAATTTGCATGAAATGCTTTAAATGTTTGAAAGGTCCATCCATGCTCAAGAGTGCTGAGGCATTCCAAAGATATTAACAGGGCAATCAAAGATTAATGGCCTTTCAAAACTACCCAAGTACCAACGACCACAGCAAAGCCAAAGAGCCATAGACATATTTATAATGGGTGCTGTTAACAAAACTGCTCAGATCAGCTCACCTTGACTGCAGGCAGCATGCTCCTGGTATCTCTGGCTGGAAATGTCCTCATCTGATTCCACAGAATTGTAGTCTTCGAAATGGAAAATATTTTGATTTGTCACTATCGGTACCCTCATAATGGCACTGACTTGTCTGTTGTAATAGGTAAGTGCTATTTGTTGGGGTAGTTTCAAGTGACCAGTGCTTCAGGAGATAATTTATTTTCTGGGACGCCAAACTGAGTTCTAAATGCAATGATCAGATATTCACAGTATCCATCCCATTAAGATTACTTCAAATGGGAGCATTGATTGGTCCTATGTTCATAAGTGCTTCTCTTTGGGGTAGTAGTAATGAGGAAATGAAGAGCAACCAAAGCTTCACCTATGTTCTATTTCTTATAGTTTTTATTTAATTAATTAGTATTTCTTATTTTGCAGATATATGCCTCTGGTCCAAACTTGTAACTGTAAATGCTGAATAAAATTGAAAAAATTGGACACAATTATGCATCCTACTCTGTGGCCAACTTTTCAAATCCTTGCCTCCTTGAGTGAAAAGCAGCTGATGTCTACTCTAACTTTAGCATCTTTCTTTTCAACCAAAGCAGAAAGTGCTATCAAGTTGGGGTAAATGTTTGCTGACTGACTTCCCAGTGTCCAACTGGTCTGTTTTTAGTTTCATTTGAAGGAGACTCCCTCGATGACTACAAAGAGAAGCATCTGTTAATCCATGTAAGAATAAGTGCTTTACTTTGGGACTGCCTTGCTGGTGTTTGTTCATCAGTGGGTTTGTCCATTGCCTTGATTACAGCAGAATCCAAATTTAAACACTAGAAGGTGCTGTTTTTTCCAAAGTTTTGGCATGGTAATCATTGATTTTGTGCATGGTGTGTTTCTATGCTTTAACAAGGACTGTCATAATGTTCTTCTTTCAGAAAATATTATAATAGTTGAATTTGCATGAAATGTTTTAAATGTGTGAAAAGTCCATCCATGCTCAAGAATGCTGAGGCATTCCAAAGATATTAACAGGGCAATCAAAGATTAATGGCCTTTCAAAACTACCAAAGTACCAACGACCACAGCAAAGCCAAAGAGCCATAGACATATTTATAATGGGTGCTGTTAACAAAACTGCTCAGATCAGCTCACCTTGACTGCAGGCAGCATGCTCCTGGTATCTCTGGCTGGAAATGTCCTCATCTGATTCCACAGAATTGTAGTCTTCGAAATGGAAAATATTTTGATTTGTCACTATCGGTACCCTCATAATGGCACTGACTTGTCTGTTATAGTCTTCGAAATGGAAAATATTTTGATTTGTCACTATCGGTACCCTCATAATGGCACTGACTTGTCTGTTGTAATAGGTAAGTGCTATTTGTTGGGGTAGTTTCAAGTGACCAGTGATTCAGGAGATAATTTATTTTCTGGGACGCCAAACTGAGTTCTAAATGCAATGATCAGATAATCACAGTATCCATCCCATTAAGATTACTTCAAATGGGAGCATTGATTGGTCCTATGTTCATAAGTGCTTCTCTTTGGGGTAGTAGTAATGAGGAAATGAAGAGCAACCAAAGCTTCACCTATGTTCTATTTCTTATAGTTTTTTATTTAATTAATTAGTATTTCTTATTTTGCAGATATATGCCTCTGGTCCAAGCTTGTAACTGTAAATGCTGAATAAAATTGAAAAATTGGACACAATTATGCATCCTCCTTTGTGACCAACTTTTCAAATCCTTGCCTCCTTGAGTGAAAAGCAGCTGATGTCTACTCTAACTTTAGCATCTTTCTTTTCAACCAATGCAGAAAGTGCTATCAAGTTGGGGTAAATGTTTGCTGACTGACTTCCCAGTGTCCAACTGGTCTGTTTTTAGTTTCATTTGAAGGAGACTCCCTCGATGACTACAAAGAGAAGCATCTGTTACTCCATGTAAGAATAAGTGCTTTACTTTGGGACTGCCTTTAAACACTAGAAGGTGCTGTTTTTTCCAAAGTTTTGGCATGGTAATCATTGATTTTGTGCATGGTGTGTTTCTATGCTTTAACAAGGACTGTCATAATGTTCTTCTTTCAGAAAATATTATAATAGTTGAATTTGCATGAAATGCTTTAAATGTGTGAAAAGTCCATCCATGCTCAAGAATGCTGAGGCATTCCAAAGATATTAACAGGGCAATCAAAGATTAATGGCCTTTCAAAACTACCCAAGTACCAACGACCACAGCAAAGCCAAAGAGCCATAGACATATTTATAATGGGTGCTGTTAACAAAACTGCTCAGATCAGCACACCTTGACTGCAGGCAGCATGCTCCTGGTATCTCTGGCTGGAAATGTCCTCATCTGATTCCACAGAATTGTAGTCTTCGAAATGGAAAATATTTTGATTTGTCACTATCGGTACCCTCATAATGGCACTGACTTGTCTGTTGTAATAGGTAAGTGCTATTTGTTGGGGTAGTTTCAAGTGACCAGTGCTTCAGGAGATAATTTATTTTCTGGGACGCCAAACTGAGTTCTAAATACAATGATCAGATAATCACAGTATCCATCCCATTAAGATTACTTCAAATGGGAGCATTGATTGGTCCTATGTTCATAAGTGCTTCTCTTTGGGGTAGTAGTAATGAGGAAATGAAGAGCAACCAAAGCTTCACCTATGTTCTATTTCTTATAGTTTTTTATTTAATTAATTAGTATTTCTTATTTTGCAGATATATGCCTCTGGTCCAAACTTGTAACTGTAAATGCTGAATAAAATTGAAAAAAAATTGGACACAATTATGCATCCTCCTCTGTGGCCAACTTTTCAAATCCTTGCCTCCTGGAGTGAAAAGCAGCTGATGTCTACTCTAACTTTAGCATCTTTATTTTCAACCAAAGCAGAAAGTGCTATCAAGTTGGGGTAAATGTTTGCTGACTGACTTCCCAGTGTCCAACTGGTCTGTTTTTAGTTTCATTTGAAGGAGACTCCCTCGATGACTACAAAGAGAAGCATCTGTTATTCCATGTAAGAATAAGTGCTTTACTTTGGGACTGTCTTGCTGGTGTTTGTTCATCAGTGGGTTTGTCCATTGCCTTGATTACAGCAGAATCCAAATTTAAACACTAGAAGGTGCTGTTTTTTCCAAAGTTTTGGCATTGTAATCATTGATTTTGTGCATGGTGTGTTTCTATGCTTTAACAAGGACTATCATAATGTTCTTCTTTCAGAAAATATTATAATAGTTGAATTTGCATGAAATGCTTTAAATGTGTGAAAAGTCCATCCATGCTCAAGAATGCTGAGGCATTCCAAAGATATTAACAGGGCAATCAAAGATTAATGGCCTTTCAAAACTACCCAAGTACCAACGACCACAGCAAAGCCAAAGAGCCATAGACATATTTATAATGGGTGCTGTTAACAAAACTGCTCAGATCAGCTCACCTTGACTGCAGGCAGCATGCTCCTGGTATCTCTGGCTGGAAATGTCCTCATCTGATTCCACAGAATTGTAGTCTTCGAAATGGAAAATATTTTGATTTGTCACTATCGGTACCCTCATAATGGCACTGACTTGTCTGTTGTAATAGGTAAGTGCTATTTGTTGGGGTAGTTTCAAGTGACCAGTGCTTCAGGAGATAATTTATTTTCTGGGACGCCAAACTGAGTTCTAAATACAATGATCAGATAATCACAGTATCCATCCCATTAAGATTACTTCAAATGGGAGCATTGATTGGTCCTATGTTCATAAGTGCTTCTCTTTGGGGTAATAGTAATGAGGAAATGAAGAGCAACCAAAGCTTCACCTATGTTCTATTTCTTATAGTTTTTTATTTAATTAATTAGTATTTCTTATTTTGCAGATATATGCCTCTGGTCCAAGCTTGTAACTGTAAATGCTGAATAAAATTGAAAAATTGGACACAATTATGCATCCTCCTTTGTGACCAACTTTTCAAATCCTTGCCTCCTTGAGTGAAAAGCAGCTGATGTCTACTCTAACTTTAGCATCTTTCTTTTCAACCAATGCAGAAAGTGCTATCAAGTTGGGGTAAATGTTTGCTGACTGACTTCCCAGTGTCCAACTGGTCTGTTTTTAGTTTCATTTGAAGGAGACTCCCTCGATGACTACAAAGAGAAGCATCTGTTACTCCATGTAAGAATAAGTGCTTTACTTTGGGACTGCCTTTAAACACTAGAAGGTGCTGTTTTTTCCAAAGTTTTGGCATGGTAATCATTGATTTTGTGCATGGTGTGTTTCTATGCTTTAACAAGGACTGTCATAATGTTCTTCTTTCAGAAAATATTATAATAGTTGAATTTGCATGAAATGCTTTAAATGTGTGAAAAGTCCATCCATGCTCAAGAATGCTGAGGCATTCCAAAGATATTAACAGGGCAATCAAAGATTAATGGCCTTTCAAAACTACCCAAGTACCAACGACCACAGCAAAGCCAAAGAGCCATAGACATATTTATAATGGGTGCTGTTAACAAAACTGCTCAGATCAGCACACCTTGACTGCAGGCAGCATGCTCCTGGTATCTCTGGCTGGAAATGTCCTCATCTGATTCCACAGAATTGTAGTCTTCGAAATGGAAAATATTTTGATTTGTCACTATCGGTACCCTCATAATGGCACTGACTTGTCTGTTGTAATAGGTAAGTGCTATTTGTTCGGGTAGTTTCAAGTGACCAGTGCTTCAGGAGATAATTTATTTTCTGGGACGCCAAACTGAGTTCTAAATACAATGATCAGATAATCACAGTATCCATCCCATTAAGATTACTTCAAATGGGAGCATTGATTGGTCCTATGTTCATAAGTGCTTCTCTTTGGGGTAGTAGTAATGAGGAAATGAAGAGCAACCAAAGCTTCACCTATGTTCTATTTCTTATAGTTTTTTATTTAATTAATTAGTATTTCTTATTTTGCAGATATATGCCTCTGGTCCAAACTTGTAACTGTAAATGCTGAATAAAATTGAAAAAAAATTGGACACAATTATGCATCCTCCTCTGTGGCCAACTTTTCAAATCCTTGCCTCCTGGAGTGAAAAGCAGCTGATGTCTACTCTAACTTTAGCATCTTTATTTTCAACCAAAGCAGAAAGTGCTATCAAGTTGGGGTAAATGTTTGCTGACTGACTTCCCAGTGTCCAACTGGTCTGTTTTTAGTTTCATTTGAAGGAGACTCCCTCGATGACTACAAAGAGAAGCATCTGTTATTCCATGTAAGAATAAGTGCTTTACTTTGGGACTGTCTTGCTGGTGTTTGTTCATCAGTGGGTTTGTCCATTGCCTTGATTACAGCAGAATCCAAATTTAAACACTAGAAGGTGCTGTTTTTTCCAAAGTTTTGGCATTGTAATCATTGATTTTGTGCATGGTGTGTTTCTATGCTTTAACAAGGACTATCATAATGTTCTTCTTTCAGAAAATATTATAATAGTTGAATTTGCATGAAATGCTTTAAATGTGTGAAAAGTCCATCCATGCTCAAGAATGCTGAGGCATTCCAAAGATATTAACAGGGCAATCAAAGATTAATGGCCTTTCAAAACTACCCAAGTACCAACGACCACAGCAAAGCCAAAGAGCCATAGACATATTTATAATGGGTGCTGTTAACAAAACTGCTCAGATCAGCTCACCTTGACTGCAGGCAGCATGCTCCTGGTATCTCTGGCTGGAAATGTCCTCATCTGATTCCACAGAATTGTAGTCTTCGAAATGGAAAATATTTTGATTTGTCACTATCGGTACCCTCATAATGGCACTGACTTGTCTGTTGTAATAGGTAAGTGCTATTTGTTGGGGTAGTTTCAAGTGACCAGTGCTTCAGGAGATAATTTATTTTCTGGGACGCCAAACTGAGTTCTAAATACAATGATCAGATAATCACAGTATCCATCCCATTAAGATTACTTCAAATGGGAGCATTGATTGGTCCTATGTTCATAAGTGCTTCTCTTTGGGGTAATAGTAATGAGGAAATGAAGAGCAACCAAAGCTTCACCTATGTTCTATTTCTTATAGTTTTTTATTTAATTAATTAGTATTTCTTATTTTGCAGATATATGCCTCTGGTCCAAACTTGTAACTGTAAATGCTGAATAAAATTGAAAAAAATTGGACACAATTATGCATCCTCCTCTGTGGCCAACTTTTCAAATCCATGCCTCCTTGAGTGAAAAGCAGCTGATGTCTACTCTAACTTTAGCATTTTTCTTTTCAACCAAAGCAGAAAGTGCTATCAAGTTGGGGTAAATGTTTGCTGACTGACTTCCCAGTGTCCAACTGGTCTGTTTTTAGTTTCATTTGAAGGAGACTCCCTCGCTGACTACAAAGAGAAGCATCTGTTATTCCATGTAAGAATAAGTGTTTTACTTTTGGACTGCCTTGCTGGTGTTTGTTCATCAGTGGGTTTGTCCATTGCCTTGATTACAGCAGAATCCAAATTTAAACACTAGAAGGTGCTGTTTTTTCCAAAGTTTTGGCATGGTAATCATTGATTTTGTGCATGGTGTGTTTCTATGCTTTAACAAGGACTATCATAATGTTCTTCTTTCAGAAAACATTATAATAGTTGAATTTGCATGAAATGCTTTAAATGTTTGAAAGGTCCATCCATGCTCAAGAGTGCTGAGGCATTCCAAATATATTAACAGGGCAATCAAAGATTAATGGCCTTTCAAAACTACCCAAGTACCAACGACCACAGCAAAGCCAAAGAGCCATAGACATATTTATAATGGGTGCTGTTAACAAAACTGCTCAGATCAGCTCACCTTGACTGCAGGCAGCATGCTCCTGGTATCTCTGGCTGGAAATGTCCTCATCTGATTCCACAGAATTGTAGTCTTCGAAATGGAAAATATTTTGATTTGTCACTATCGGTACCCTCATAATGGCACTGACTTGTCTGTTGTAATAGGTAAGTGCTATTTGTTGGGGTAGTTTCAAGTGACCAGTGCTTCAGGAGATAATTTATTTTCTGGGACGCCAAACTGAGTTCTAAATGCAATGATCAGATATTCACAGTATCCATCCCATTAAGATTACTTCAAATGGGAGCATTGATTGGTCCTATGTTCATAAGTGCTTCTCTTTGGGGTAGTAGTAATGAGGAAATGAAGAGCAACCAAAGCTTCACCTATGTTCTATTTCTTATAGTTTTTATTTAATTAATTAGTATTTCTTATTTTGCAGATATATGCCTCTGGTCCAAACTTGTAACTGTAAATGCTGAATAAAATTGAAAAAATTGGACACAATTATGCATCCTCCTCTGTGGCCAACTTTTCAAATCCTTGCCTCCTTGAGTGAAAAGCAGCTGATGTCTACTCTAACTTTAGCATCTTTCTTTTCAACCAAAGCAGAAAGTGCTATCAAGTTGGGGTAAATGTTTGCTGACTGACTTCCCAGTGTCCAACTGGTCTGTTTTTAGTTTCATTTGAAGGAGACTCCCTCGATGACTACAAAGAGAAGCATCTGTTAATCCATGTAAGAATAAGTGCTTTACTTTGGGACTGCCTTGCTGGTGTTTGTTCATCAGTGGGTTTGTCCATTGCCTTGATTACAGCAGAATCCAAATTTAAACACTAGAAGGTGCTGTTTTTTCCAAAGTTTTGGCATGGTAATCATTGATTTTGTGCATGGTGTGTTTCTATGCTTTAACAAGGACTGTCATAATGTTCTTCTTTCAGAAAATATTATAATAGTTGAATTTGCATGAAATGCTTTAAATGTGTGAAAAGTCCATCCATGCTCAAGAATGCTGAGGCATTCCAAAGATATTAACAGGGCAATCAAAGATTAATGGCCTTTCAAAACTACCAAAGTACCAACGACCACAGCAAAGCCAAAGAGCCATAGACATATTTATAATGGGTGCTGTTAACAAAACTGCTCAGATCAGCTCACCTTGACTGCAGGCAGCATGCTCCTGGTATCTCTGGCTGGAAATGTCCTCATCTGATTCCACAGAATTGTAGTCTTCGAAATGGAAAATATTTTGATTTGTCACTATCGGTACCCTCATAATGGCACTGACTTGTCTGTTATAGTCTTCGAAATGGAAAATATTTTGATTTGTCACTATCGGTACCCTCATAATGGCACTGACTTGTCTGTTGTAATAGGTAAGTGCTATTTGTTGGGGTAGTTTCAAGTGACCAGTGATTCAGGAGATAATTTATTTTCTGGGACGCCAAACTGAGTTCTAAATGCAATGATCAGATAATCACAGTATCCATCCCATTAAGATTACTTCAAATGGGAGCATTGATTGGTCCTATGTTCATAAGTGCTTCTCTTTGGGGTAGTAGTAATGAGGAAATGAAGAGCAACCAAAGCTTCACCTATGTTCTATTTCTTATAGTTTTTTATTTAATTAATTAGTATTTCTTATTTTGCAGATATATGCCTCTGGTCCAAGCTTGTAACTGTAAATGCTGAATAAAATTGAAAAATTGGACACAATTATGCATCCTCCTCTGTGACCAACTTTTCAAATCCTTGCCTCCTTGAGTGAAAAGCAGCTGATGTCTACTCTAACTTTAGCATCTTTCTTTTCAACCAAAGCAGAAAGTGCTATCAAGTTGGGGTAAATGTTTGCTGACTGACTTCCCAGTGTCCAACTGGTCTGTTTTTAGTTTCATTTGAAGGAGACTCCCTCGATGACTACAAAGAGAAGCATCTGTTACTCCATGTAAGAATAAGTGCTTTACTTTGGGACTGCCTTTAAACACTAGAAGGTGCTGTTTTTTCCAAAGTTTTGGCATGGTAATCATTGATTTTGTGCATGGTGTGTTTCTATGCTTTAACAAGGACTATCATAATGTTCTTCTTTCAGAAAACATTATAATAGTTGAATTTGCATGAAATGCTTTAAATGTGTGAAAAGTCCATCCATGCTCAAGAATGCTGAGGCATTCCAAAGATATTAACAGGGCAATCAAAGATTAATGGCCTTTCAAAACTACCCAAGTACCAACGACCACAGCAAAGCCAAAGAGCCATAGACATATTTATAATGGGTGCTGTTAACAAAACTGCTCAGATCATCTCACCTTGACTGCAGGCAGCATGCTCCTGGTATCTCTGGCTGGAAATGTCCTCATCTGATTCCACAGAATTGTAGTCTTCGAAATGGAAAATATTTTGATTTGTCACTATCGATACCCTCATAATGGCACTGACTTGTCTGTTGTAATAGGTAAGTGCTATTTGTTGGGGTAGTTTCAAGTGACCAGTGATTCAGGAGATAATTTATTTTCTGGGACGCCAAACTGAGTTCTAAATGCAATGATCAGATAATCACAGTATCCATCCCATTAAGATTACTTCAAATGGGAGCATTGATTGGTCCTATGTTCATAAGTGCTTCTCTTTGGGGTAGTAGTAATGAGGAAATGAAGAGCAACCAAAGCTTCACCTATGTTCTATTTCTTATAGTTTTTTATTTAATTAATTAGTATTTCTTATTTTGCAGATATATGCCTCTGGTCCAAGCTTGTAACTGTAAATGCTGAATAAAATTGAAAAATTGGACACAATTATGCATCCTCCTCTGTGACCAACTTTTCAAATCCTTGCCTCCTTGAGTGAAAAGCAGCTGATGTCTACTCTAACTTTAGCATCTTTCTTTTCAACCAAAGCAGAAAGTGCTATCAAGTTGGGGTAAATGTTTGCTGACTGACTTCCCAGTGTCCAACTGGTCTGTTTTTAGTTTAATTTGAAGGAGACTCCCTCGATGACTACAAAGAGAAGCATCTGTTACTCCATGTAAGAATAAGTGCTTTACTTTGGGACTGCCTTTAAACACTAGAAGGTGCTGTTTTTTCCAAAGTTTTGGCATGGTAATCATTGATTTTGTGCATGGTGTGTTTCTATGCTTTAACAAGGACTATCATAATGTTCTTCTTTCAGAAAACATTATAATAGTTGAATTTGCATGAAATGCTTTAAATGTGTGAAAAGTCCATCCATGCTCAAGAATGCTGAGGCATTCCAAAGATATTAACAGGGCAATCAAAGATTAATGGCCTTTCAAAACTACCCAAGTACCAACGACCACAGCAAAGCCAAAGAGCCATAGACATATTCATAATGGGTGCTGTTAACAAAACTGCTCAGATCAGCTCACCTTGACTGCAGGCAGCATGCTCCTGGTATCTCTGGCTGGAAATGTCCTCATCTGATTCCACAGAATTGTAGTCTTCGAAATGGAAAATATTTTGATTTGTCACTATCGGTACTCTCATAATGGCACTGACTTGTCTGTTGTAATAGGTAAGTGCTATTTGTTGGGGTAGTTTCAAGTGACCAGTGCTTCAGGAGATCATTTATTTTCTGGGACGCCAAACTGAGTTCTAATTGCAATGATCAGATAATCACAGTATCCATCCCATTAAGATTACTTCAAATGGGAGCATTGATTGGTCCTATGTTCATAAGTGCTTCTCTTTGGGGTAGTAGTAATGAGGAAATGAAGAGCAACCAAAGCTTCACCTATGTTCTATTTCTTATAGTTTTTTATTTAATTAATTAGTATTTCTTATTTTGCAGATATATGCCTCTGGTCCAAACTTGTAACTGTAAATGCTGAATAAAATTGAAAAAAATTGGACACAATTATGCATCCTCCTCTGTGGCCAACTTTTCAAATCCATGCCTCCTTGAGTGAAAAGCAGCTGATGTCTACTCTAACTTTAGCATTTTTCTTTTCAACCAAAGCAGAAAGTGCTATCAAGTTGGGGTAAATGTTTGCTGACTGACTTCCCAGTGTCCAACTGGTCTGTTTTTAGTTTCATTTGAAGGAGACTCCCTCGCTGACTACAAAGAGAAGCATCTGTTATTCCATGTAAGAATAAGTGTTTTACTTTTGGACTGCCTTGCTGGTGTTTGTTCATCAGTGGGTTTGTCCATTGCCTTGATTACAGCAGAATCCAAATTTAAACACTAGAAGGTGCTGTTTTTTCCAAAGTTTTGGCATGGTAATCATTGATTTTGTGCATGGTGTGTTTCTATGCTTTAACAAGGACTATCATAATGTTCTTCTTTCAGAAAACATTATAATAGTTGAATTTGCATGAAATGCTTTAAATGTTTGAAAGGTCCATCCATGCTCAAGAGTGCTGAGGCATTCCAAAGATATTAACAGGGCAATCAAAGATTAATGGCCTTTCAAAACTACCCAAGTACCAACGACCACAGCAAAGCCAAAGAGCCATAGACATATTTATAATGGGTGCTGTTAACAAAACTGCTCAGATCAGCTCACCTTGACTGCAGGCAGCATGCTCCTGGTATCTCTGGCTGGAAATGTCCTCATCTGATTCCACAGAATTGTAGTCTTCGAAATGGAAAATATTTTGATTTGTCACTATCGGTACCCTCATAATGGCACTGACTTGTCTGTTGTAATAGGTAAGTGCTATTTGTTGGGGTAGTTTCAAGTGACCAGTGCTTCAGGAGATAATTTATTTTCTGGGACGCCAAACTGAGTTCTAAATGCAATGATCAGATATTCACAGTATCCATCCCATTAAGATTACTTCAAATGGGAGCATTGATTGGTCCTATGTTCATAAGTGCTTCTCTTTGGGGTAGTAGTAATGAGGAAATGAAGAGCAACCAAAGCTTCACCTATGTTCTATTTCTTATAGTTTTTATTTAATTAATTAGTATTTCTTATTTTGCAGATATATGCCTCTGGTCCAAACTTGTAACTGTAAATGCTGAATAAAATTGAAAAAATTGGACACAATTATGCATCCTCCTCTGTGGCCAACTTTTCAAATCCTTGCCTCCTTGAGTGAAAAGCAGCTGATGTCTACTCTAACTTTAGCATCTTTCTTTTCAACCAAAGCAGAAAGTGCTATCAAGTTGGGGTAAATGTTTGCTGACTGACTTCCCAGTGTCCAACTGGTCTGTTTTTAGTTTCATTTGAAGGAGACTCCCTCGATGACTACAAAGAGAAGCATCTGTTAATCCATGTAAGAATAAGTGCTTTACTTTGGGACTGCCTTGCTGGTGTTTGTTCATCAGTGGGTTTGTCCATTGCCTTGATTACAGCAGAATCCAAATTTAAACACTAGAAGGTGCTGTTTTTTCCAAAGTTTTGGCATGGTAATCATTGATTTTGTGCATGGTGTGTTTCTATGCTTTAACAAGGACTGTCATAATGTTCTTCTTTCAGAAAATATTATAATAGTTGAATTTGCATGAAATGCTTTAAATGTGTGAAAAGTCCATCCATGCTCAAGAATGCTGAGGCATTCCAAAGATATTAACAGGGCAATCAAAGATTAATGGCCTTTCAAAACTACCAAAGTACCAACGACCACAGCAAAGCCAAAGAGCCATAGACATATTTATAATGGGTGCTGTTAACAAAACTGCTCAGATCAGCTCACCTTGACTGCAGGCAGCATGCTCCTGGTATCTCTGGCTGGAAATGTCCTCATCTGATTCCACAGAATTGTAGTCTTCGAAATGGAAAATATTTTGATTTGTCACTATCGGTACCCTCATAATGGCACTGACTTGTCTGTTATAGTCTTCGAAATGGAAAATATTTTGATTTGTCACTATCGATACCCTCATAATGGCACTGACTTGTCTGTTGTAATAGGTAAGTGCTATTTGTTGGGGTAGTTTCAAGTGACCAGTGATTCAGGAGATAATTTATTTTCTGGGACGCCAAACTGAGTTCTAAATGCAATGATCAGATAATCACAGTATCCATCCCATTAAGATTACTTCAAATGGGAGCATTGATT
>NC_068380.1:25786587-25809047 GCF_023724105.1 Carassius gibelio | reverse complement strand
GCAACCAAAGCTTCACCTATGTTCTATTTCGTATAGTTTTTTTATTTATTTAATTAGTATTTCTTATTTTGCAGATATGCCTCTGGTCCAAACTTGTAACTGTAAATGCTGAATAAAATTGAAAAAATTGGACACAATTTTTCATCCTCCTCTGTAGCCACCTTTTCAACTCCTTGCCTCCTTGAGTGCAAAGCAGCTGATGTCTACTCTAACTTTAGCATCTTTCTTTTCAACCAAAGCAGAAAGTGCTATCAAGTTGGGGTAAATGTTTGCTGACTGACTTCCCAGTGTCCAACTGGTCTGTATTTAGTTTCATTTGAAGGAGACTCCCTCAATAACTACAAAAAGAAGCATCTGTTATTCCATGTAAGAATAAGTGCTTTACTTTGGGACTGCCTTGCTGGTGTTTGTTCATCAGTGGGTTTGTCCATTGACTTGATTACAGCAGAATCCAAATTTAAACACTTGAAGGTGCTGTTTTTTCCAAAGTTTTGGGATGGTAATCATTGATTTTGTGCATGATGTGTTTCTATGCTTCAACAAGGACTGTCATAATGTTCTTCTTTCAGAAAACATTATAATAGTTGAATTTGCATGAAATGCTTTAAATGTGTGAAAACTCCACCCATGCTCAAGAATGCTGAGGCATTCCAAAGATATTAACAGGGCAATCAAAGATTAATGGCCTTTCAAAACTACCCAAGTACCAACGACCACAGCAAAGCCAAAGAGCCATAGACATATTTATAATGGGTGCTGTTAACAAAACTGCTCAGATCAGCTCACCTTGACTGCAGGCAGCATGCTCCTGGTATCTCTGGCTGGAAATGTCCTCATCTGATTCCACAGACTTGTAGTCTTCGAAATGGAAAATATTTTGATTTGTCACTATCGGTACCCTCATAATGGCACTGACTTGTCTGTTGTAATAGGTAAGTGCTATTTGTTGGGGTAGTTTCAAGTGACCAGTGCTTCATGAGATAATTTATTTTCTGGGACGCCAAACTGAGTTCTAAATGCAATGATCAGATATTCACAGTATCCATCCCATTGAGATTACTTCAAATGGGAGCATTGATTGGTCCTATGTTCATAAGTGCTTCTCTTTGGGGTAGTAGTAATGAGGAAATGAAGAGCAACCAATGCTTCACCTATGTTCTATTTCTTATAGTTTTTTATTTAATTAATTAGTATTTCTTATTTTGCAGATATATGCATCTGGTCCAAACTTGTAACTGTAAATGCTGAATAAAATTGAAAAAAAATTGGACACAATTATGCATCCTCCTCTGTGGCCAACTTTTCAAATCCTTGCCTCCTTGAGTGAAAAGCAGCTGATGTCTACTCTAACTTTAGCATCTTTCTTTTCAACCAAAGCAGAAAGTGCTATCAAGTTGGGGTAAATGTTTGCTGACTGACTTGCCAGTGTCCAACTGGTCTGTATTTAGTTTCATTTGAAGGAGACTCCCTCAATAACTACAAAAAGAAGCATCTGTTATTCCATGTAAGAATAAGTGCTTTACTTTGGGACTGCCTTGCTGGTGTTTGTTCATCAGTGGGTTTGTCCATTGACTTGATTACAGCAGAATCCAAATTTAAACGCTAGAAGGTGCTGTTTTTTCCAAAGTTTTGGGATGGTAATCATTGATTTTGTGCATGATGTGTTTCTATGCTTTAACAAGGACTGTCATAATGTTCTTCTTTCAGAAAACATTATAATAGTTGAATTTGCATGAAATGCTTTAAATGTGTGAAAAGTCCACCCATGCTCAAGAATGCTGAGGCATTCCAAAGATATTAACAGGGCAATCAAAGATTAATGGCCTTTCAAAACTACCCAAGTACCAACGACCACAGCAAAGCCAAAGAGCCATAGACATATTTATAATGGGTGCTGTTAACAAAACTGCTCAGATCAGCTCACCTTGACTGCAGGCAGCATGCTCCTGGTATCTCTGGCTGGAAATGTCCTCATCTGATTCCACAGACTTGTAGTCTTCGAAATGGAAAATATTTTGATTTGTCACTATCGGTACCCTCATAATGGCACTGACTTGTCTGTTGTAATAGGTAAGTGCTATTTGTTGGGGTAGTTTCAAGTGACGAGTGCTTCAGGACATAATTCATTTTCTGGGACGCCAAACTGAGTTCTAAAGGCAATGATCAGATATTCACAGTATCCATCCCATTAAGATTACTTCAAATGGGAGCATTGATTGGTCCTATGTTCATAAGTGCTTCTCTTTGGGGTAGTACTGAGGAAATGAAGAGCAACCAAAGCTTCACCTATGTTCTATTTCATATAGTTTTTTATTTATTTAATTAGTATTTCTTATTTTGCAGATATATGCCTCTGGTCCAAACTTGTAACTGTAAATGCTGAATAAAAGTGAAAAAATTGGACACAATTATGCATCCTCCTCTGTGGCCAACTTTTCAAATCCTTGCCTCCTTGAGTGAAAAGCAGCTGATGTCTACTCTAACTTTAGCATCTTTCTTTTCAACCAAAGCAGAAAGTGCTATCAAGTTGGGGTAAATGTTTTCTGATTGACTTCCCAGTGTCCAACTGGTCTGTATTTAGTTTCATTTGAAGGAGACTCCGTCGTTGACTACAAAGAGAAGCATCTGTCATTCCATGTAAGAATAAGTGCTTTACTTTGGGACTGCCTTGCTGGTGTTTGTTCATCAGTGGGTTTGCCCATTGCCTTGATTACAACAGAATCCAAATTTAAACACTAGAAGGTGCTGTTTTTTCCAAAGTTTTGGGATGGTAATCATTGATTTTGTGCATGATGTGTTTCTATGCTTTAACAAGGACTGTCATAATGTTCTTCTTTCAGAAAACATTATAATAGTTGAATTTGCATGAAATGCTTTAAATGTGTGAAAACTCCACCCATGCTCAAGAATGCTGAGGCATTCCAAAGATATTAACAGGGCAATCAAAGATTAATGGCCTTTCAAAACTACCCAAGTACCAACGACCACAGCAAAGCCAAAGAGCCATAGACATATTTATAATGGGTGCTGTTAACAAAACTGCTCAGATCAGCTCACCTTGACTGCAGGCAGCATGCTCCTGGTATCTCTGGCTGGAAATGTCCTCATCTGATTCCACAGACTTGTAGTCTTCGAAATGGAAAATATTTTGATTTGTCACTATCGGTACCCTCATAATGGCACTGACTTGTCTGTTGTAATAGGTAAGTGCTATTTGTTGGGGTAGTTTCAAGTGACCAGTGCTTCATGAGATAATTTATTTTCTGGGACGCCAAACTGAGTTCTAAATGCAATGATCAGATATTCACAGTATCCATCCCATTGAGATTACTTCAAATGGGAGCATTGATTGGTCCTATGTTCATAAGTGCTTCTCTTTGGGGTAGTAGTAATGAGGAAATGAAGAGCAACCAATGCTTCACCTATGTTCTATTTCTTATAGTTTTTTATTTAATTAATTAGTATTTCTTATTTTGCAGATATATGCATCTGGTCCAAACTTGTAACTGTAAATGCTGAATAAAATTGAAAAAAAATTGGACACAATTATGCATCCTCCTCTGTGGCCAACTTTTCAAATCCTTGCCTCCTTGAGTGAAAAGCAGCTGATGTCTACTCTAACTTTAGCATCTTTCTTTTCAACCAAAGCAGAAAGTGCTATCAAGTTGGGGTAAATGTTTGCTGATTGACTTCCCAGTGTCCAACTGGTCTGTATTTAGTTTCATTTGAAGGAGACTCCCTCAATAACTACAAAAAGAAGCATCTGTTATTCCATGTAAGAATAAGTGCTTTACTTTGGGACTGCCTTGCTGGTGTTTGTTCATCAGTGGGTTTGTCCATTGACTTGATTACAGCAGAATCCAAATTTAAACGCTAGAAGGTGCTGTTTTTTCCAAAGTTTTGGGATGGTAATCATTGATTTTGTGCATGGTGTGTTTCTATGCTTTAACAAGGACTGTCATAATGTTCTTCTTTCAGAAAACATTATAATAGTTGAATTTGCATGAAATGCTTTAAATGTGTGAAAAGTCCACCCATGCTCAAGAATGCTGAGGCATTCCAAAGATATTAACAGGGCAATCAAAGATTAATGGCTTTTCAAAACTACCCAAGTACCAACGACCACAGCAAAGCCAAAGAGCCATAGACATATTTATAATGGGTGCTGTTAACAAAACTGCTCAGATCAGCTCACCTTGACTGCAGGCAGCATGCTCCTGGTATCTCTGGCTGGAAATGTCCTCATCTGATTCCACAGACTTGTAGTCTTCGAAATGGAAAATATTTTGATTTGTCACTATCGGTACCCTCATAATGGCACTGACTTGTCTGTTGTAATAGGTAAGTGCTATTTGTTGGGGTAGTTTCAAGTGACGAGTGCTTCAGGACATAATTCATTTTCTGGGACGCCAAACTGAGTTCTAAAGGCAATGATCAGATATTCACAGTATCCATCCCATTAAGATTACTTCAAATGGGAGCATTGATTGGTCCTATGTTCATAAGTGCTTCTCTTTGGGGTAGTAGTACTGAGGAAATGAAGAGCAACCAAAGCTTCACCTATGTTCTATTTCATATAGTTTTTTATTTATTTAATTAGTATTTCTTATTTTGCAGATATATGCCTCTGGTCCAAACTTGTAACTGTAAATGCTGAATAAAAGTGAAAAAATTGGACACAATTATGCATCCTCCTCTGTGGCCAACTTTTCAAATCCTTGCCTCCTTGAGTGAAAAGCAGCTGATGTCTACTCTAACTTTAGCATCTTTCTTTTCAACCAAAGCAGAAAGTGCTATCAAGTTGGGGTAAATGTTTGCTGATTGACTTCCCAGTGTCCAACTGGTCTGTATTTAGTTTCATTTGAAGGAGACTCCCTCGTTGACTACAAAGAGAAGCATCTGTCATTCCATGTAAGAATAAGTGCTTTACTTTGGGACTGCCTTGCTGGTGTTTGTTCATCAGTGGGTTTGCCCATTGCCTTGATTACAACAGAATCCAAATTTAAACACTAGAAGGTGCTGTTTTTTCCAAAGTTTTGGCATGGTAATCATTGATTTTGTGCACGGTGTGTTTCTATGCTTTAACAAGGACTGTCATAATGTTCTTCTTTCAGAAAACATTATAATAGTTGAATTTGCATGAAATGCTTTAAATGTGTGAAAAGTCCACCCATGCTCAAGAATGCTGAGGCATCCCAAATATATTAACAGGGAACTCAAAGATTAATGGCCTTTCAAAACTACCCAAGTACCAACGACCACAGCAAAGCCAAAGAGCCATAAACATATTTATAATGGGTGCTGTTAACAAAACTGCTCAGATCAGCTCACCTTGACTGCAGGCAGCATGCTCCTGGTATCTCTGGCTGGAAATGTCCTCATCTGATTCCACAGACTTGTAGTCTTCGAAATGGAAAATATTTTGATTTGTCACTATCGGTACCCTCATAATGGCACTGACTTGTCTGTTGTAATAGGTAAGTGCTATTTGTTGGGGTAGTTTCAAGTGACGAGTGCTTCAGGACATAATTCATTTTCTGAGACGCCAAACTGAGTTCTAAAGGCAATGATCAGATATTCACAGTATCCATCCCATTAAGATTACTTCAAATGGGAGCATTGATTGGTCCTATGTTCATAAGTGCTTCTCTTTGGGGTAGTAGTACTGAGGAAATGAAGAGCAACCAAAGCTTCACCTATGTTCTATTTCGTATAGTTTTTTATTTATTTAATTAGTATTTCTTATTTTGCAGATATGCCTCTGGTCCAAACTTGTAACTGTAAATGCTGAATAAAATTGAAAAAATTGGACACAATTTTTCATCCTCCTCTGTAGCCACCTTTTCAACTCCTTGCCTCCTTGAGTGCAAAGCAGCTGATGTCTACTCTAACTTTAGCATCTTTCTTTTCAACCAAAGCAGAAAGTGCTATCAAGTTGGGGTAAATGTTTGCTGACTGACTTCCCAGTGTCCAACTGGTCTGTATTTAGTTTCATTTGAAGGAGACTCCCTCGATGACTACAAAAAGAAGCATCTGTTATTCCATGTAAGAATAAGTGCTTTACTTTGGGACTGCCTTGCTGGTGTTTGTTCATCAGTGGGTTTGTCCATTGACTTGATTACAGCAGAATCCAAATTTAAACACTTGAAGGTGCTGTTTTTTCCAAAGTTTTGGGATGGTAATCATTGATTTTGTGCATGATGTGTTTCTATGCTTTAACAAGGACTGTCATAATGTTCTTCTTTCAGAAAACATTATAATAGTTGAATTTGCATGAAATGCTTTAAATGTGTGAAAAGTCCACCCATGCTCAAGAATGCTGAGGCATTCCAAAGATATTAACAGGGCAATCAAAGATTAATGGCCTTTCAAAACTACCCAAGTACCAACGACCACAGCAAAGCCAAAGAGCCATAGACATATTTATAATGGGTGCTGTTAACAAAACTGCTCAGATCAGCTCACCTTGACTGCAGGCAGCATGCTCCTGGTATCTCTGGCTGGAAATGTCCTCATCTGATTCCACAGACTTGTAGTCTTCGAAATGGAAAATATTTTGATTTGTCACTATCGGTACCCTCATAATGGCACTGACTTGTCTGTTGTAATAGGTAAGTGCTATTTGTTGGGGTAGTTTCAAGTGACCAGTGCTTCATGAGATAATTTATTTTCTGGGACGCCAAACTGAGTTCTAAATGCAATGATCAGATATTCACAGTATCCATCCCATTGAGATTACTTCAAATGGGAGCATTGATTGGTCCTATGTTCATAAGTGCTTCTCGTTGGGGTAGTAGTAATGAGGAAATGAAGAGCAACCAAAGCTTCACCTATGTTCTATTTCGTATAGTTTTTTATTTATTTAATTAGTATTTCTTATTTTGCAGATATATGCCTCTGTTCCAAACTTGTAACTGTAAATGCTGAATAAAATTGAAAAAAAATTGGACACAATTATGCATCCTCCTCTGTGGCCAACTTTTCAAATCCTTGCCTCCTTGAGTGAAAAGCAGCTGATGTCTACTCTAACTTTAGCATCTTTCTTTTCAACCAAAGCAGAAAGTGCTATCAAGTTGGGGTAAATGTTTGCTGACTGACTTGCCAGTGTCCAACTGGTCTGTATTTAGTTTCATTTGAAGGAGACTCCCTCAATAACTACAAAAAGAAGCATCTGTTATTCCATGTAAGAATAAGTGCTTTACTTTGGGACTGCCTTGCTGGTGTTTGTTCATCAGTGGGTTTGTCCATTGACTTGATTACAGCAGAATCCAAATTTAAACGCTAGAAGGTGCTGTTTTTTCCAAAGTTTTGGGATGGTAATCATTGATTTTGTGCATGATGTGTTTCTATGCTTTAACAAGGACTGTCATAATGTTCTTCTTTCAGAAAACATTATAATAGTTGAATTTGCATGAAATGCTTTAAATGTGTGAAAAGTCCACCCATGCTCAAGAATGCTGAGGCATTCCAAAGATATTAACAGGGCAATCAAAGATTAATGGCCTTTCAAAACTACCCAAGTACCAACGACCACAGCAAAGCCAAAGAGCCATAGACATATTTATAATGGGTGCTGTTAACAAAACTGCTCAGATCAGCTCACCTTGACTGCAGGCAGCATGCTCCTGGTATCTCTGGCTGGAAATGTCCTCATCTGATTCCACAGACTTGTAGTCTTCGAAATGGAAAATATTTTGATTTGTCACTATCGGTACCCTCATAATGGCACTGACTTGTCTGTTGTAATAGGTAAGTGCTATTTGTTGGGGTAGTTTCAAGTGACGAGTGCTTCAGGACATAATTCATTTTCTGGGACGCCAAACTGAGTTCTAAAGGCAATGATCAGATATTCACAGTATCCATCCCATTAAGATTACTTCAAATGGGAGCATTGATTGGTCCTATGTTCATAAGTGCTTCTCTTTGGGGTAGTACTGAGGAAATGAAGAGCAACCAAAGCTTCACCTATGTTCTATTTCTTATAGTTTTTTATTTAATTAATTAGTATTTCTTATTTTGCAGATATATGCATCTGGTCCAAACTTGTAACTGTAAATGCTGAATAAAATTGAAAAAAAATTGGACACAATTATGCATCCTCCTCTGTGGCCAACTTTTCAAATCCTTGCCTCCTTGAGTGAAAAGCAGCTGATGTCTACTCTAACTTTAGCATCTTTCTTTTCAACCAAAGCAGAAAGTGCTATCAAGTTGGGGTAAATGTTTGCTGATTGACTTCCCAGTGTCCAACTGGTCTGTATTTAGTTTCATTTGAAGGAGACTCCCTCAATAACTACAAAAAGAAGCATCTGTTATTCCATGTAAGAATAAGTGCTTTACTTTGGGACTGCCTTGCTGGTGTTTGTTCATCAGTGGGTTTGTCCATTGACTTGATTACAGCAGAATCCAAATTTAAACGCTAGAAGGTGCTGTTTTTTCCAAAGTTTTGGGATGGTAATCATTGATTTTGTGCATGGTGTGTTTCTATGCTTTAACAAGGACTGTCATAATGTTCTTCTTTCAGAAAACATTATAATAGTTGAATTTGCATGAAATGCTTTAAATGTGTGAAAAGTCCACCCATGCTCAAGAATGCTGAGGCATTCCAAAGATATTAACAGGGCAATCAAAGATTAATGGCTTTTCAAAACTACCCAAGTACCAACGACCACAGCAAAGCCAAAGAGCCATAGACATATTTATAATGGGTGCTGTTAACAAAACTGCTCAGATCAGCTCACCTTGACTGCAGGCAGCATGCTCCTGGTATCTCTGGCTGGAAATGTCCTCATCTGATTCCACAGACTTGTAGTCTTCGAAATGGAAAATATTTTGATTTGTCACTATCGGTACCCTCATAATGGCACTGACTTGTCTGTTGTAATAGGTAAGTGCTATTTGTTGGGGTAGTTTCAAGTGACGAGTGCTTCAGGACATAATTCATTTTCTGGGACGCCAAACTGAGTTCTAAAGGCAATGATCAGATATTCACAGTATCCATCCCATTAAGATTACTTCAAATGGGAGCATTGATTGGTCCTATGTTCATAAGTGCTTCTCTTTGGGGTAGTAGTACTGAGGAAATGAAGAGCAACCAAAGCTTCACCTATGTTCTATTTCATATAGTTTTTTATTTATTTAATTAGTATTTCTTATTTTGCAGATATATGCCTCTGGTCCAAACTTGTAACTGTAAATGCTGAATAAAAGTGAAAAAATTGGACACAATTATGCATCCTCCTCTGTGGCCAACTTTTCAAATCCTTGCCTCCTTGAGTGAAAAGCAGCTGATGTCTACTCTAACTTTAGCATCTTTCTTTTCAACCAAAGCAGAAAGTGCTATCAAGTTGGGGTAAATGTTTGCTGATTGACTTCCCAGTGTCCGACTGGTCTGTATTTAGTTTCATTTGAAGGAGACTCCCTCGTTGACTACAAAGAGAAGCATCTGTCATTCCATGTAAGAATAAGTGCTTTACTTTGGGACTGCCTTGCTGGTGTTTGTTCATCAGTGGGTTTGCCCATTGCCTTGATTACAACAGAATCCAAATTTAAACACTAGAAGGTGCTGTTTTTTCCAAAGTTTTGGCATGGTAATCATTGATTTTGTGCACGGTGTGTTTCTATGCTTTAACAAGGACTGTCATAATGTTCTTCTTTCAGAAAACATTATAATAGTTGAATTTGCATGAAATGCTTTAAATGTGTGAAAAGTCCACCCATGCTCAAGAATGCTGAGGCATCCCAAATATATTAACAGGGAACTCAAAGATTAATGGCCTTTCAAAACTACCCAAGTACCAACGACCACAGCAAAGCCAAAGAGCCATAAACATATTTATAATGGGTGCTGTTAACAAAACTGCTCAGATCAGCTCACCTTGACTGCAGGCAGCATGCTCCTGGTATCTCTGGCTGGAAATGTCCTCATCTGATTCCACAGACTTGTAGTCTTCGAAATGGAAAATATTTTGATTTGTCACTATCGGTACCCTCATAATGGCACTGACTTGTCTGTTGTAATAGGTAAGTGCTATTTGTTGGGGTAGTTTCAAGTGACGAGTGCTTCAGGACATAATTCATTTTCTGGGACGCCAAACTGAGTTCTAAAGGCAATGATCAGATATTCACAGTATCCATCCCATTAAGATTACTTCAAATGGGAGCATTGATTGGTCCTATGTTCATAAGTGCTTCTCTTTGGGGTAGTAGTACTGAGGAAATGAAGAGCAACCAAAGCTTCACCTATGTTCTATTTCATATAGTTTTTTATTTATTTAATTAGTATTTCTTATTTTGCAGATATATGCCTCTGGTCCAAACTTGTAACTGTAAATGCTGAATAAAAGTGAAAAAATTGGACACAATTATGCATCCTCCTCTGTGGCCAACTTTTCAAATCCTTGCCTCCTTGAGTGAAAAGCAGCTGATGTCTACTCTAACTTTAGCATCTTTCTTTTCAACCAAAGCAGAAAGTGCTATCAAGTTGGGGTAAATGTTTGCTGATTGACTTCCCAGTGTCCAACTGGTCTGTATTTAGTTTCATTTGAAGGAGACTCCCTCGTTGACTACAAAGAGAAGCATCTGTCATTCCATGTAAGAATAAGTGCTTTACTTTGGGACTGCCTTGCTGGTGTTTGTTCATCAGTGGGTTTGCCCATTGCCTTGATTACAACAGAATCCAAATTTAAACACTAGAAGGTGCTGTTTTTTCCAAAGTTTTGGCATGGTAATCATTGATTTTGTGCACGGTGTGTTTCTATGCTTTAACAAGGACTGTCATAATGTTCTTCTTTCAGAAAACATTATAATAGTTGAATTTGCATGAAATGCTTTAAATGTGTGAAAAGTCCACCCATGCTCAAGAATGCTGAGGCATCCCAAATATATTAACAGGGAACTCAAAGATTAATGGCCTTTCAAAACTACCCAAGTACCAACGACCACAGCAAAGCCAAAGAGCCATAAACATATTTATAATGGGTGCTGTTAACAAAACTGCTCAGATCAGCTCACCTTGACTGCAGGCAGCATGCTCCTGGTATCTCTGGCTGGAAATGTCCTCATCTGATTCCACAGACTTGTAGTCTTCGAAATGGAAAATATTTTGATTTGTCACTATCGGTACCCTCATAATGGCACTGACTTGTCTGTTGTAATAGGTAAGTGCTATTTGTTGGGGTAGTTTCAATTGACGAGTGCTTCAGGACATAATTCATTTTCTGAGACGCCAAACTGAGTTCTAAAGGCAATGATCAGATATTCACAGTATCCATCCCATTAAGATTACTTCAAATGGGAGCATTGATTGGTCCTATGTTCATAAGTGCTTCTCTTTGGGGTAGTAGTACTGAGGAAATGAAGAGCAACCAAAGCTTCACCTATGTTCTATTTCGTATAGTTTTTTATTTATTTAATTAGTATTTCTTATTTTGCAGATATGCCTCTGGTCCAAACTTGTAACTGTAAATGCTGAATAAAATTGAAAAAATTGGACACAATTTTTCATCCTCCTCTGTAGCCACCTTTTCAACTCCTTGCCTCCTTGAGTGCAAAGCAGCTGATGTCTACTCTAACTTTAGCATCTTTCTTTTCAACCAAAGCAGAAAGTGCTATCAAGTTGGGGTAAATGTTTGCTGACTGACTTCCCAGTGTCCAACTGGTCTGTATTTAGTTTCATTTGAAGGAGACTCCCTCGATGACTACAAAAAGAAGCATCTGTTATTCCATGTAAGAATAAGTGCTTTACTTTGGGACTGCCTTGCTGGTGTTTGTTCATCAGTGGGTTTGTCCATTGACTTGATTACAGCAGAATCCAAATTTAAACACTTGAAGGTGCTGTTTTTTCCAAAGTTTTGGGATGGTAATCATTGATTTTGTGCATGATGTGTTTCTATGCTTTAACAAGGACTGTCATAATGTTCTTCTTTCAGAAAACATTATAATAGTTGAATTTGCATGAAATGCTTTAAATGTGTGAAAAGTCCACCCATGCTCAAGAATGCTGAGGCATTCCAAAGATATTAACAGGGCAATCAAAGATTAATGGCCTTTCAAAACTACCCAAGTACCAACGACCACAGCAAAGCCAAAGAGCCATAGACATATTTATAATGGGTGCTGTTAACAAAACTGCTCAGATCAGCTCACCTTGACTGCAGGCAGCATGCTCCTGGTATCTCTGGCTGGAAATGTCCTCATCTGATTCCACAGACTTGTAGTCTTCGAAATGGAAAATATTTTGATTTGTCACTATCGGTACCCTCATAATGGCACTGACTTGTCTGTTGTAATAGGTAAGTGCTATTTGTTGGGGTAGTTTCAAGTGACCAGTGCTTCATGAGATAATTTATTTTCTGGGACGCCAAACTGAGTTCTAAATGCAATGATCAGATATTCACAGTATCCATCCCATTGAGATTACTTCAAATGGGAGCATTGATTGGTCCTATGTTCATAAGTGCTTCTCGTTGGGGTAGTAGTAATGAGGAAATGAAGAGCAACCAAAGCTTCACCTATGTTCTATTTCGTATAGTTTTTTATTTATTTAATTAGTATTTCTTATTTTGCAGATATATGCCTCTGTTCCAAACTTGTAACTGTAAATGCTGAATAAAATTGAAAAAAAATTGGACACAATTATGCATCCTCCTCTGTGGCCAACTTTTCAAATCCTTGCCTCCTTGAGTGAAAAGCAGCTGATGTCTACTCTAACTTTAGCATCTTTCTTTTCAACCAAAGCAGAAAGTGCTATCAAGTTGGGGTAAATGTTTGCTGACTGACTTGCCAGTGTCCAACTGGTCTGTATTTAGTTTCATTTGAAGGAGACTCCCTCAATAACTACAAAAAGAAGCATCTGTTATTCCATGTAAGAATAAGTGCTTTACTTTGGGACTGCCTTGCTGGTGTTTGTTCATCAGTGGGTTTGTCCATTGACTTGATTACAGCAGAATCCAAATTTAAACGCTAGAAGGTGCTGTTTTTTCCAAAGTTTTGGGATGGTAATCATTGATTTTGTGCATGATGTGTTTCTATGCTTTAACAAGGACTGTCATAATGTTCTTCTTTCAGAAAACATTATAATAGTTGAATTTGCATGAAATGCTTTAAATGTGTGAAAAGTCCACCCATGCTCAAGAATGCTGAGGCATTCCAAAGATATTAACAGGGCAATCAAAGATTAATGGCCTTTCAAAACTACCCAAGTACCAACGACCACAGCAAAGCCAAAGAGCCATAGACATATTTATAATGGGTGCTGTTAACAAAACTGCTCAGATCAGCTCACCTTGACTGCAGGCAGCATGCTCCTGGTATCTCTGGCTGGAAATGTCCTCATCTGATTCCACAGACTTGTAGTCTTCGAAATGGAAAATATTTTGATTTGTCACTATCGGTACCCTCATAATGGCACTGACTTGTCTGTTGTAATAGGTAAGTGCTATTTGTTGGGGTAGTTTCAAGTGACGAGTGCTTCAGGACATAATTCATTTTCTGGGACGCCAAACTGAGTTCTAAAGGCAATGATCAGATATTCACAGTATCCATCCCATTAAGATTACTTCAAATGGGAGCATTGATTGGTCCTATGTTCATAAGTGCTTCTCTTTGGGGTAGTACTGAGGAAATGAAGAGCAACCAAAGCTTCACCTATGTTCTATTTCATATAGTTTTTTATTTATTTAATTAGTATTTCTTATTTTGCAGATATATGCCTCTGGTCCAAACTTGTAACTGTAAATGCTGAATAAAAGTGAAAAAATTGGACACAATTATGCATCCTCCTCTGTGGCCAACTTTTCAAATCCTTGCCTCCTTGAGTGAAAAGCAGCTGATGTCTACTCTAACTTTAGCATCTTTCTTTTCAACCAAAGCAGAAAGTGCTATCAAGTTGGGGTAAATGTTTTCTGATTGACTTCCCAGTGTCCAACTGGTCTGTATTTAGTTTCATTTGAAGGAGACTCCGTCGTTGACTACAAAGAGAAGCATCTGTCATTCCATGTAAGAATAAGTGCTTTACTTTGGGACTGCCTTGCTGGTGTTTGTTCATCAGTGGGTTTGCCCATTGCCTTGATTACAACAGAATCCAAATTTAAACACTAGAAGGTGCTGTTTTTTCCAAAGTTTTGGGATGGTAATCATTGATTTTGTGCATGATGTGTTTCTATGCTTTAACAAGGACTGTCATAATGTTCTTCTTTCAGAAAACATTATAATAGTTGAATTTGCATGAAATGCTTTAAATGTGTGAAAACTCCACCCATGCTCAAGAATGCTGAGGCATTCCAAAGATATTAACAGGGCAATCAAAGATTAATGGCCTTTCAAAACTACCCAAGTACCAACGACCACAGCAAAGCCAAAGAGCCATAGACATATTTATAATGGGTGCTGTTAACAAAACTGCTCAGATCAGCTCACCTTGACTGCAGGCAGCATGCTCCTGGTATCTCTGGCTGGAAATGTCCTCATCTGATTCCACAGACTTGTAGTCTTCGAAATGGAAAATATTTTGATTTGTCACTATCGGTACCCTCATAATGGCACTGACTTGTCTGTTGTAATAGGTAAGTGCTATTTGTTGGGGTAGTTTCAAGTGACCAGTGCTTCATGAGATAATTTATTTTCTGGGACGCCAAACTGAGTTCTAAATGCAATGATCAGATATTCACAGTATCCATCCCATTGAGATTACTTCAAATGGGAGCATTGATTGGTCCTATGTTCATAAGTGCTTCTCTTTGGGGTAGTAGTAATGAGGAAATGAAGAGCAACCAATGCTTCACCTATGTTCTATTTCTTATAGTTTTTTATTTAATTAATTAGTATTTCTTATTTTGCAGATATATGCATCTGGTCCAAACTTGTAACTGTAAATGCTGAATAAAATTGAAAAAAAATTGGACACAATTATGCATCCTCCTCTGTGGCCAACTTTTCAAATCCTTGCCTCCTTGAGTGAAAAGCAGCTGATGTCTACTCTAACTTTAGCATCTTTCTTTTCAACCAAAGCAGAAAGTGCTATCAAGTTGGGGTAAATGTTTGCTGATTGACTTCCCAGTGTCCAACTGGTCTGTATTTAGTTTCATTTGAAGGAGACTCCCTCAATAACTACAAAAAGAAGCATCTGTTATTCCATGTAAGAATAAGTGCTTTACTTTGGGACTGCCTTGCTGGTGTTTGTTCATCAGTGGGTTTGTCCATTGACTTGATTACAGCAGAATCCAAATTTAAACGCTAGAAGGTGCTGTTTTTTCCAAAGTTTTGGGATGGTAATCATTGATTTTGTGCATGGTGTGTTTCTATGCTTTAACAAGGACTGTCATAATGTTCTTCTTTCAGAAAACATTATAATAGTTGAATTTGCATGAAATGCTTTAAATGTGTGAAAAGTCCACCCATGCTCAAGAATGCTGAGGCATTCCAAAGATATTAACAGGGCAATCAAAGATTAATGGCTTTTCAAAACTACCCAAGTACCAATGACCACAGCAAAGCCAAAGAGCCATAGACATATTTATAATGGGTGCTGTTAACAAAACTGCTCAGATCAGCTCACCTTGACTGCAGGCAGCATGCTCCTGGTATCTCTGGCTGGAAATGTCCTCATCTGATTCCACAGACTTGTAGTCTTCGAAATGGAAAATATTTTGATTTGTCACTATCGGTACCCTCATAATGGCACTGACTTGTCTGTTGTAATAGGTAAGTGCTATTTGTTGGGGTAGTTTCAAGTGACGAGTGCTTCAGGACATAATTCATTTTCTGGGACGCCAAACTGAGTTCTAAAGGCAATGATCAGATATTCACAGTATCCATCCCATTAAGATTACTTCAAATGGGAGCATTGATTGGTCCTATGTTCATAAGTGCTTCTCTTTGGGGTAGTAGTACTGAGGAAATGAAGAGCAACCAAAGCTTCACCTATGTTCTATTTCATATAGTTTTTTATTTATTTAATTAGTATTTCTTATTTTGCAGATATATGCCTCTGGTCCAAACTTGTAACTGTAAATGCTGAATAAAAGTGAAAAAATTGGACACAATTATGCATCCTCCTCTGTGGCCAACTTTTCAAATCCTTGCCTCCTTGAGTGAAAAGCAGCTGATGTCTACTCTAACTTTAGCATCTTTCTTTTCAACCAAAGCAGAAAGTGCTATCAAGTTGGGGTAAATGTTTGCTGATTGACTTCCCAGTGTCCAACTGGTCTGTATTTAGTTTCATTTGAAGGAGACTCCCTCGTTGACTACAAAGAGAAGCATCTGTCATTCCATGTAAGAATAAGTGCTTTACTTTGGGACTGCCTTGCTGGTGTTTGTTCATCAGTGGGTTTGCCCATTGCCTTGATTACAACAGAATCCAAATTTAAACACTAGAAGGTGCTGTTTTTTCCAAAGTTTTGGCATGGTAATCATTGATTTTGTGCACGGTGTGTTTCTATGCTTTAACAAGGACTGTCATAATGTTCTTCTTTCAGAAAACATTATAATAGTTGAATTTGCATGAAATGCTTTAAATGTGTGAAAAGTCCACCCATGCTCAAGAATGCTGAGGCATCCCAAATATATTAACAGGGAACTCAAAGATTAATGGCCTTTCAAAACTACCCAAGTACCAACGACCACAGCAAAGCCAAAGAGCCATAAACATATTTATAATGGGTGCTGTTAACAAAACTGCTCAGATCAGCTCACCTTGACTGCAGGCAGCATGCTCCTGGTATCTCTGGCTGGAAATGTCCTCATCTGATTCCACAGACTTGTAGTCTTCGAAATGGAAAATATTTTGATTTGTCACTATCGGTACCCTCATAATGGCACTGACTTGTCTGTTGTAATAGGTAAGTGCTATTTGTTGGGGTAGTTTCAAGTGACGAGTGCTTCAGGACATAATTCATTTTCTGGGACGTCAAACTGAGTTCTAAAGGCAATGATCAGATATTCACAGTATCCATCCCATTAAGATTACTTCAAATGGGAGCATTGATTGGTCCTATGTTCATAAGTGCTTCTCTTTGGGGTAGTAGTACTGAGGAAATGAAGAGCAACCAAAGCTTCACCTATGTTCTATTTCGTATAGTTTTTTATTTATTTAATTAGTATTTCTTATTTTGCAGATATATGCCTCTGTTCCAAACTTGTAACTGTAAATGCTGAATAAAAGTGAAAAAATTGGACACAATTATGCATCCTCCTCTGTGGCCAACTTTTCAAATCCTTGCCTACTCGAGTGAAAAGCAGCTGATGTCTACTCTAACTTTAGCATCTTTCTTTTCAACCAAAGCAGAAAGTGCTATCAAGTTGGGGTAAATGTTTGCTGACTGACTTCCCAGTGTCCAACTGGTCTGTATTTAGTTTCATTTGAAGGAGACTCCCTCGATGACTACAAAGAGAAGCATCTGTCATTCCATGTAAGAATAAGTGCTTTACTTTGGGACTGCCTTGCTGGTGTTTGTTCATCAGTGGGTTTGCCCATTGCCTTGATTACAACAGAATCCAAATTTAAACACTAGAAGGTGCTGTTTTTCCCAAAGTTTTGGCATGGTAATCATTGATTTTGTGCATGGTGTGTTTCTATGCTTTAACAAGGACTGTCATTATGTTCTTCTTTCAGAAAACATTATAATAGTTGAATTTGCATGAAATGCTTTAAATGTGTGAAAAGTCCACCCATGCTCAAGAATGCTGAGGCATTCCAAAGATATTAACAGGGAAATCAAAGATTAATGGCCTTTCAAAACTACCCAAGTACCAACGACCACAGCAAAGCCAAAGAGCCATAGACATATTTATAATGGGTGCTGTTAACAAAACTGCTCAGATCAGCTCACCTCGACTGCAGGCAGCATGCTCCTGGTATCTCTGGCTGGAAATGTCCTCATCTGATTCCACAGACTTGTAGTCTTCGAAATGGAAAATATTTTGATTTGTCACTATCGGTACCCTCATAATGGCACTGACTTGTCTGTTGTAATAGGTAAGTGCTATTTGTTGGGGTAGTTTCAATTGACGAGTGCTTCAGGACATAATTCATTTTCTGAGACGCCAAACTGAGTTCTAAAGGCAATGATCAGATATTCACAGTATCCATCCCATTAAGATTACTTCAAATGGGAGCATTGATTGGTCCTATGTTCATAAGTGCTTCTCTTTGGGGTAGTAGTACTGAGGAAATGAAGAGCAACCAAAGCTTCACCTATGTTCTATTTCGTATAGTTTTTTATTTATTTAATTAGTATTTCTTATTTTGCAGATATGCCTCTGGTCCAAACTTGTAACTGTAAATGCTGAATAAAATTGAAAAAATTGGACACAATTTTTCATCCTCCTCTGTAGCCACCTTTTCAACTCCTTGCCTCCTTGAGTGCAAAGCAGCTGATGTCTACTCTAACTTTAGCATCTTTCTTTTCAACCAAAGCAGAAAGTGCTATCAAGTTGGGGTAAATGTTTGCTGACTGACTTCCCAGTGTCCAACTGGTCTGTATTTAGTTTCATTTGAAGGAGACTCCCTCGATGACTACAAAAAGAAGCATCTGTTATTCCATGTAAGAATAAGTGCTTTACTTTGGGACTGCCTTGCTGGTGTTTGTTCATCAGTGGGTTTGTCCATTGACTTGATTACAGCAGAATCCAAATTTAAACACTTGAAGGTGCTGTTTTTTCCAAAGTTTTGGGATGGTAATCATTGATTTTGTGCATGATGTGTTTCTATGCTTTAACAAGGACTGTCATAATGTTCTTCTTTCAGAAAACATTATAATAGTTGAATTTGCATGAAATGCTTTAAATGTGTGAAAAGTCCACCCATGCTCAAGAATGCTGAGGCATTCCAAAGATATTAACAGGGCAATCAAAGATTAATGGCCTTTCAAAACTACCCAAGTACCAACGACCACAGCAAAGCCAAAGAGCCATAGACATATTTATAATGGGTGCTGTTAACAAAACTGCTCAGATCAGCTCACCTTGACTGCAGGCAGCATGCTCCTGGTATCTCTGGCTGGAAATGTCCTCATCTGATTCCACAGACTTGTAGTCTTCGAAATGGAAAATATTTTGATTTGTCACTATCGGTACCCTCATAATGGCACTGACTTGTCTGTTGTAATAGGTAAGTGCTATTTGTTGGGGTAGTTTCAAGTGACCAGTGCTTCATGAGATAATTTATTTTCTGGGACGCCAAACTGAGTTCTAAATGCAATGATCAGATATTCACAGTATCCATCCCATTGAGATTACTTCAAATGGGAGCATTGATTGGTCCTATGTTCATAAGTGCTTCTCGTTGGGGTAGTAGTAATGAGGAAATGAAGAGCAACCAATGCTTCACCTATGTTCTATTTCTTATAGTTTTTTATTTAATTAATTAGTATTTCTTATTTTGCAGATATATGCCTCTGTTCCAAACTTGTAACTGTAAATGCTGAATAAAAGTGAAAAAATTGGACACAATTATGCATCCTCCTCTGTGGCCAACTTTTCAAATCCTTGCCTACTCGAGTGAAAAGCAGCTGATGTCTACTCTAACTTTAGCATCTTTCTTTTCAACCAAAGCAGAAAGTGCTATCAAGTTGGGGTAAATGTTTGCTGACTGACTTCCCAGTGTCCAACTGGTCTGTATTTAGTTTCATTTGAAGGAGACTCCCTCGATGACTACAAAGAGAAGCATCTGTCATTCCATGTAAGAATAAGTGCTTTACTTTGGGACTGCCTTGCTGGTGTTTGTTCATCAGTGGGTTTGCCCATTGCCTTGATTACAACAGAATCCAAATTTAAACACTAGAAGGTGCTGTTTTTCCCAAAGTTTTGGCATGGTAATCATTGATTTTGTGCATGGTGTGTTTCTATGCTTTAACAAGGACTGTCATTATGTTCTTCTTTCAGAAAACATTATAATAGTTGAATTTGCATGAAATGCTTTAAATGTGTGAAAAGTCCACCCATGCTCAAGAATGCTGAGGCATTCCAAAGATATTAACAGGGAAATCAAAGATTAATGGCCTTTCAAAACTACCCAAGTACCAACGACCACAGCAAAGCCAAAGAGCCATAGACATATTTATAATGGGTGCTGTTAACAAAACTGCTCAGATCAGCTCACCTCGACTGCAGGCAGCATGCTCCTGGTATCTCTGGCTGGAAATGTCCTCATCTGATTCCACAGACTTGTAGTCTTCGAAATGGAAAATATTTTGATTTGTCACTATCGGTACCCTCATAATGGCACTGACTTGTCTGTTGTAATAGGTAAGTGCTATTTGTTGGGGTAGTTTCAATTGACGAGTGCTTCAGGACATAATTCATTTTCTGAGACGCCAAACTGAGTTCTAAAGGCAATGATCAGATATTCACAGTATCCATCCCATTAAGATTACTTCAAATGGGAGCATTGATTGGTCCTATGTTCATAAGTGCTTCTCTTTGGGGTAGTAGTACTGAGGAAATGAAGAGCAACCAAAGCTTCACCTATGTTCTATTTCGTATAGTTTTTTATTTATTTAATTAGTATTTCTTATTTTGCAGATATGCCTCTGGTCCAAACTTGTAACTGTAAATGCTGAATAAAATTGAAAAAATTGGACACAATTTTTCATCCTCCTCTGTAGCCACCTTTTCAACTCCTTGCCTCCTTGAGTGCAAAGCAGCTGATGTCTACTCTAACTTTAGCATCTTTCTTTTCAACCAAAGCAGAAAGTGCTATCAAGTTGGGGTAAATGTTTGCTGACTGACTTCCCAGTGTCCAACTGGTCTGTATTTAGTTTCATTTGAAGGAGACTCCCTCGATGACTACAAAAAGAAGCATCTGTTATTCCATGTAAGAATAAGTGCTTTACTTTGGGACTGCCTTGCTGGTGTTTGTTCATCAGTGGGTTTGTCCATTGACTTGATTACAGCAGAATCCAAATTTAAACACTTGAAGGTGCTGTTTTTTCCAAAGTTTTGGGATGGTAATCATTGATTTTGTGCATGATGTGTTTCTATGCTTTAACAAGGACTGTCATAATGTTCTTCTTTCAGAAAACATTATAATAGTTGAATTTGCATGAAATGCTTTAAATGTGTGAAAAGTCCACCCATGCTCAAGAATGCTGAGGCATTCCAAAGATATTAACAGGGCAATCAAAGATTAATGGCCTTTCAAAACTACCCAAGTACCAACGACCACAGCAAAGCCAAAGAGCCATAGACATATTTATAATGGGTGCTGTTAACAAAACTGCTCAGATCAGCTCACCTTGACTGCAGGCAGCATGCTCCTGGTATCTCTGGCTGGAAATGTCCTCATCTGATTCCACAGACTTGTAGTCTTCGAAATGGAAAATATTTTGATTTGTCACTATCGGTACCCTCATAATGGCACTGACTTGTCTGTTGTAATAGGTAAGTGCTATTTGTTGGGGTAGTTTCAAGTGACCAGTGCTTCATGAGATAATTTATTTTCTGGGACGCCAAACTGAGTTCTAAATGCAATGATCAGATATTCACAGTATCCATCCCATTGAGATTACTTCAAATGGGAGCATTGGTTGGTCCTATGTTCATAAGTGCTTCTCGTTGGGGTAGTAGTAATGAGGAAATGAAGAGCAACCAATGCTTCACCTATGTTCTATTTCTTATAGTTTTTTATTTAATTAATTAGTATTTCTTATTTTGCAGATATATGCATCTGGTCCAAACTTGTAACTGTAAATGCTGAATAAAATTGAAAAAAATTGGACACAATTATGCATCCTCCTCTGTGGCCAACTTTTCAAATCCTTGCCTCCTTGAGTGAAAAGCAGCTGATGTCTACTCTAACTTTAGCATCTTTCTTTTCAACCAAAGCAGAAAGTGCTATCAAGTTGGGGTAAATGTTTGCTGATTGACTTCCCAGTGTCCAACTGGTCTGTATTTAGTTTCATTTGAAGGAGACTCCCTCAATAACTACAAAAAGAAGCATCTGTTATTCCATGTAAGAATAAGTGCTTTACTTTGGGACTGCCTTGCTGGTGTTTGTTCATCAGTGGGTTTGTCCATTGACTTGATTACAGCAGAATCCAAATTTAAACACTTGAAGGTGCTGTTTTTTCCAAAGTTTTGGGATGGTAATCATTGATTTTGTGCATGATGTGTTTCTATGCTTCAACAAGGACTGTCATAATGTTCTTCTTTCAGAAAACATTATAATAGTTGAATTTGCATGAAATGCTTTAAATGTGTGAAAACTCCACCCATGCTCAAGAATGCTGAGGCATTCCAAAGATATTAACAGGGCAATCAAAGATTAATGGCCTTTCAAAACTACCCAAGTACCAACGACCACAGCAAAGCCAAAGAGCCATAGACATATTTATAATGGGTGCTGTTAACAAAACTGCTCAGATCAGCTCACCTTGACTGCAGGCAGCATGCTCCTGGTATCTCTGGCTGGAAATGTCCTCATCTGATTCCACAGACTTGTAGTCTTCGAAATGGAAAATATTTTG
>NC_068380.1:25755063-25786087 GCF_023724105.1 Carassius gibelio | reverse complement strand
AGCTTTCCTTGGCCGCATTGGACATGTTTACTGAATAAGGTTTGTGGAGGCCGTCGCTTCTATTTCTGGATGGTATAAAGCCCAAAGACGAACAAAAGGGACTCCCACCAGGGTAGCGTGGCCAAGTGGTCTAATGTACTGTATTTAGGCTCCAGTCTCTATGGTGCCGTTGGTTGGAATCATACCGCTGCCATCAGTGGTTTAATTGAGGCCGGGAGGCCCTGCTTGTACTCGATAATGGTCTGAAAATATTGCGAGAGAACACACTTTCCCTGGCAGCAGTCAGGCCCTTCAGGAACATGAGAGTCAAACAAGAAGCCTCATCCTCTCCCACATCCGATCGCCTGTTTGATAAGGCATGCTGTCTCAGTCCTGCTCCTGGGGCACTGCACTTCCTCTGTGGTTTACTGACTTCTTGTGGTTTCGTTGAAGACGATTTGAGTCAATCTTGTGCTGATCTGTTCTTTCAAACTTATCTCAGACTTGTTGTGACAGGGACATAGCCGCAAGCCCTAACCTGCAAGGGATCAGGTTTGTTTTACGCAAACAGGATTAGACTGCAGCTTTTCATCAAAGTCAGCTCGGGGCGGCCTTTCCACTGGTCCAAGTGACCCGTGAAACGCAGGCAAACAAGGTAGCGTGGCCGAGCGGTCTAAGGCGCTGGATTAAGGCTCCAGTCTCTTCGGGGGCGTGGGTTCGAATCCCACCGTTGCCAGGAAAGCCTTTTGGAAGACTGCTGTGGCTTTGCAAAGTGATGCTGGGTGAACATCCGAATTGAGCTGCTTTTGCTTTCCTTGCTTTTTAGCCAAGTCAGCGCTGGAGGCCTGTCCCAGCCTCTGCTCCTTTCTAAAAGAGGCACCCAGTTGAAGTAGGGACACCAATAATTTACAATTATAGTGAAGTTACTTCAAAACAGGAAAAAGTACTTGAATATAATTTGAAATAGTGAAAAGTAATAAGTATCATAAAGGATGGTAACAGCCAATGTCACTCGTTGAAAGTTTTTGGTGAAAAAATGTTTGGATGTTTTACTTTTTTGAGTATAACGGCTAATGCTCAGCTATCTGCCATTTTCAGAACAGCCCTAAGGGCCTTCATTAGTGCATTCAGGTGTGTTTTATAAGAGAAGGACATGCACTCTCCAGGAAGGGGTCCTCCAGGGGTAGTACTGCATAACCCTTCAAGAAGGAAGCCTCAACCTTGGAGAAATTCAAGACGTTATCTTGTGGCGAAGCTCGACAAGGAAAAAGTTGGTGGAATAGTGCCTGGGGTAAAGGGCATTATCTGGTAGCGTGGCCAAGAGGTTCTTTCTGTTTTTCCCCAGTCTCTTTAGGGGCGTGGTTTTGAATCCCACCGCTGCCAGGGGCTCCATTTCGGGAGACACTTTTTGCTGCCATGGCCGAATAAAGAGCTTTCCTTGGCCGCATTGGACATGTTTACTGAATAAGGTTTGTGGAGGCCGTCGCTTCTATTTCTGGATGGTATAAAGCCCAAAGACGAACAAAAGGGACTCCCACCAGGGTAGCGTGGCCAAGTGGTCTAATGTACTGTATTTAGGCTCCAGTCTCTATGGTGCCGTTGGTTGGAATCATACCGCTGCCATCAGTGGTTTAATTGAGGCCGGGAGGCCCTGCTTGTACTCGATAATGGTCTGAAAATATTGCGAGAGAACACACTTTCCCTGGCAGCAGTCAGGCCCTTCAGGAACATGAGAGTCAAACAAGAAGCCTCATCCTCTCCCACATCCGATCGCCTGTTTGATAAGGCATGCTGTCTCAGTCCTGCTCCTGGGGCACTGCACTTCCTCTGTGGTTTACTGACTTCTTGTGGTTTCGTTGAAGACGATTTGAGTCAATCTTGTGCTGATCTGTTCTTTCAAACTTATCTCAGACTTGTTGTGACAGGGACATAGCCGCAAGCCCTAACCTGCAAGGGATCAGGTTTGTTTTACGCAAACAGGATTAGACTGCAGCTTTTCATCAAAGTCAGCTCGGGGCGGCCTTTCCACTGGTCCAAGTGACCCGTGAAACGCAGGCAAACAAGGTAGCGTGGCCGAGCGGTCTAAGGCGCTGGATTAAGGCTCCAGTCTCTTCGGGGGCGTGGGTTCGAATCCCACCGCTGCCAGGAAAGCCTTTTGGAAGACTGCTGTGGCTTTGCAAAGTGATGCTGTGTGAACATCCGAATTGAGCTGCTTTTGCTTTCCTTGCTTTTTAGCCAAGTCAGCGCTGGAGGCCTGTCCCAGCCTCTGCTCCTTTCCAAAAGAGGCACCCAGTTGAAGTAGGGACACCAATAATTTACAAGTATAGTGAAGTTACTTCAAAACAGGAAAAAGTACTTGAATATAATTTGAAATAGTGAAAAGTAATAAGTATCATAAAGGATGGTAACAGCCAATGTCACTCGTTGAAAGTTTTTGGTGAAAAAATGTTTGGATGTTTTACTTTTTTGAGTATAACGGCTAATGCTCAGCTATCTGCCATTTTCAGAACAGCCCTAAGGGCCTTCATTAGTGCATTCAGGTGTGTTTTATAAGAGAAGGACATGCACTCTCCAGGAAGGGGTCCTCCAGGGGTAGTACTGCATAACCCTTCAAGAAGGAAGCCTCAACCTTGGAGAAATTCAAGACGTTATTTTGTGGCGAAGCTCGACAAGGAAAAAGTTGGTGGAATAGTGCCTGGGGTAAAGGGCATTATCTGGTAGCGTGGCCAAGAGGTTCTTTCTGTTTTTCCCCAGTCTCTTTAGGGGCGTGGTTTTGAATCCCACCGCTGCCAGGGGCTCCATTTCGGGAGACACTTTTTGCTGCCATGGCCGAATAAAGAGCTTTCCTTGACCGCATTGGACATGTTTACTGAATAAGGTTTGTGGAGGCCGTCGCTTCTATTTCTGGATGGTATAAAGCCCAAAGACGAACAAAAGGGACTCCCACCAGGGTAGCGTGGCCAAGTGGTCTAATGTACTGTATTTAGGCTCCAGTCTCTATGGTGCCGTTGGTTGGAATCATACCGCTGCCATCAGTGGTTTAATTGAGGCCGGGAGGCCCTGCTTGTACTCGATAATGGTCTGAAAATATTGCGAGGGAACACACTTTCCCTGGCAGCAGTCAGGCCCTTCAGGAACATGAGAGTCAAACAAGAAGCCTCATCCTCTCCCACATCCGATCGCCTGTTTGATAAGGCATGCTGTCTCAGTCCTGCTCCTGGGGCACTGCACTTCCTCTGTGGTTTACTGACTTCTTGTGGTTTCGTTGAAGACGATTTGAGTCAATCTTGTGCTGATCTGTTCTTTCAAACTTATCTCAGACTTGTTGTGACAGGGACATAGCCGCAAGCCCTAACCTGCAAGGGATCAGGTTTGTTTTACGCAAACAGGATTAGACTGCAGCTTTTCATCAAAGTCAGCTCGGGGCGGCCTTTCCACTGGTCCAAGTGACCCGTGAAACGCAGGCAATCAAGGTAGCGTGGCCGAGCGGTCTAAGGCGCTGGATTAAGGCTCCAGTCTCTTCGGCGGGCGTGGGTTCGAATCCCACCGCTGCCAGGAAAGCCTTTTGGAAGACTGCTGTGGCTTTGCAAAGTGATGCTGTGTGAACATCCGAATTGAGCTGCTTTTGCTTTCCTTGCTTTTTAGCCAAGTCAGCGCTGGAGGCCTGTCCCAGCCTCTGCTCCTTTCCAAAAGAGGCACCCAGTTGAAGTAGGGACACCAATAATTTACAAGTATAGTGAAGTTACTTCAAAACAGGAAAAAGTACTTGAATATAATTTGAAATAGTGAAAAGTAATAAGTATCATAAAGGATGGTAACAGCCAATGTCACTCGTTGAAAGTTTTTGGTGAAAAAATGTTTGGATGTTTTACTTTTTTGAGTATAACGGCTAATGCTCAGCTATCTGCCATTTTCAGAACAGCCCTAAGGGCCTTCATTAGTGCATTCAGGTGTGTTTTATAAGAGAAGGACATGCACTCTCCAGGAAGGGGTCCTCCAGGGGTAGTACTGCATAACCCTTCAAGAAGGAAGCCTCAACCTTGGAGAAATTCAAGACGTTATCTTGTGGCGAAGCTCGACAAGGAAAAAGTTGGTGGAATAGTGCCTGGGGTAAAGGGCATTATCTGGTAGCGTGGCCAAGAGGTTCTTTCTGTTTTTCCCCAGTCTCTTTAGGGGCGTGGTTTTGAATCCCACCGCTGCCAGGGGCTCCATTTCGGGAGACACTTTTTGCTGCCATGGCCGAATAAAGAGCTTTCCTTGGCCGCATTGGACATGTTTACTGAATAAGGTTTGTGGAGGCCGTCGCTTCTATTTCTGGATGGTATAAAGCCCAAAGACGAACAAAAGGGACTCCCACCAGGGTAGCGTGGCCAAGTGGTCTAATGTACTGTATTTAGGCTCCAGTCTCTATGGTGCCGTTGGTTGGAATCATACCGCTGCCATCAGTGGTTTAATTGAGGCCGGGAGGCCCTGCTTGTACTCGATAATGGTCTGAAAATATTGCGAGAGAACACACTTTCCCTGGCAGCAGTCAGGCCCTTCAGGAACATGAGAGTCAAACAAGAAGCCTCATCCTCTCCCACATCCGATCGCCTGTTTGATAAGGCATGCTGTCTCAGTCCTGCTCCTGGGGCACTGCACTTCCTCTGTGGTTTACTGACTTCTTGTGGTTTCGTTGAAGACGATTTGAGTCAATCTTGTGCTGATCTGTTCTTTCAAACTTATCTCAGACTTGTTGTGACAGGGACATAGCCGCAAGCCCTAACCTGCAAGGGATCAGGTTTGTTTTACGCAAACAGGATTAGACTGCAGCTTTTCATCAAAGTCAGCTCGGGGCGGCCTTTCCACTGGTCCAAGTGACCCGTGAAACGCAGGCAAACAAGGTAGCGTGGCCGAGCGGTCTAAGGCGCTGGATTAAGGCTCCAGTCTCTTCGGGGGCGTGGGTTCGAATCCCACCGCTGCCAGGAAAGCCTTTTGGAAGACTGCTGTGGCTTTGCAAAGTGATGCTGGGTGAACATCCGAATTGAGCTGCTTTTGCTTTCCTTGCTTTTTAGCCAAGTCAGCGCTGGAGGCCTGTCCCAGCCTCTGCTCCTTTCTAAAAGAGGCACCCAGTTGAAGTAGGGACACCAATAATTTACAATTATAGTGAAGTTACTTCAAAACAGGAAAAAGTACTTGAATATAATTTGAAATAGTGAAAAGTAATAAGTATCATAAAGGATGGTAACAGCCAATGTCACTCGTTGAAAGTTTTTGGTGAAAAAATGTTTGGATGTTTTACTTTTTTGAGTATAACGGCTAATGCTCAGCTATCTGCCATTTTCAGAACAGCCCTAAGGGCCTTCATTAGTGCATTCAGGTGTGTTTTATAAGAGAAGGACATGCACTCTCCAGGAAGGGGTCCTCCAGGGGTAGTACTGCATAACCCTTCAAGAAGGAAGCCTCAACCTTGGAGAAATTCAAGACGTTATCTTGTGGCGAAGCTCGACAAGGAAAAAGTTGGTGGAATAGTGCCTGGGGTAAAGGGCATTATCTGGTAGCGTGGCCAAGAGGTTCTTTCTGTTTTTCCCAAGTCTCTTTAGGGGCGTGGTTTTGAATCCCACCGCTGCCAGGGGCTCCATTTCGGGAGACACTTTTTGCTGCCATGGCCGAATAAAGAGCTTTCCTTGGCCGCATTGGACATGTTTACTGAATAAGGTTTGTGGAGGCCGTCGCTTCTATTTCTGGATGGTATAAAACCCAAAGACGAACAAAAGGGACTCCCACCAGGGTAGCGTGGCCAAGTGGTCTAATGTACTGTATTTAGGCTCCAGTCTCTATGGTACCGTTGGTTGGAATCATACCGCTGCCATCAGTGGTTTAATTGAGGCCGGGAGGCCCTGCTTGTACTCGATAATGGTCTGAAAATATTGCGAGAGAACACACTTTCCCTGGCAGCAGTCAGGCCCTTCAGGAACATGAGAGTCAAACAAGAAGCCTCATCCTCTCCCACATCCGATCGCCTGTTTGATAAGGCATGCTGTCTCAGTCCTGCTCCTGGGGCACTGCACTTCCTCTGTGGTTTACTGACTTCTTGTGGTTTCGTTGAAGATGATTTGAGTCAATCTTGTGCTGATCTGTTCTTTCAAACTTATCTCAGACTTGTTGTGACAGGGACATAGCCGCAAGCCCTAACCTGCAAGGGATCAGGTTTGTTTTACGCAAACAGGATTAGACTGCAGCTTTTCATCAAAGTCAGCTCGGGGCGGCCTTTCCACTGGTCCAAGTGACCCGTGAAACGCAGGCAAACAAGGTAGCGTGGCCGAGCGGTCTAAGGCGCTGGATTAAGGCTCCAGTCTCTTCGGGGGCGTGGGTTCGAATCCCACCGCTGCCAGGAAAGCCTTTTGGAAGACTGCTGTGGCTTTCCAAAGTGATGCTGTGTGAACATCCGAATTGAGCTGCTTTTGCTTTCCTTGCTTTTTAGCCAAGTCAGCGCTGGAGGCCTGTCCCAGCCTCTGCTCCTTTCCAAAAGAGGCACCCAGTTGAAGTAGGGACACCAATAATTTACAAGTATAGTGAAGTTACTTCAAAACAGGAAAAAGTACTTGAATATAATTTGAAATAGTGAAAAGTAATAAGTATCATAAAGGATGGTAACAGCCAATGTCACTCGTTGAAAGTTTTTGGTGAAAAAATGTTTGGATGTTTTACTTTTTTGAGTATAACGGCTAATGCTCAGCTATCTGCCATTTTCAGAACAGCCCTAAGGGCCTTCATTAGTGCATTCAGGTGTGTTTTATAAGAGAAGGACATGCACTCTCCAGGAAGGGGTCCTCCAGGGGTAGTACTGCATAACCCTTCAAGAAGGAAGCCTCAACCTTGGAGAAATTCAAGACGTTATCTTGTGGCGAAGCTCGACAAGGAAAAAGTTGGTGGAATAGTGCCTGGGGTAAAGGGCATTATCTGGTAGCGTGGCCAAGAGGTTCTTTCTGTTTTTCCCCAGTCTCTTTAGGGGCGTGGTTTTGAATCCCACCGCTGCCAGGGGCTCCATTTCGGGAGACACTTTTTGCTGCCATGGCCGAATAAAGAGCTTTCCTTGGCCGCATTGGACATGTTTACTGAATAAGGTTTGTGGAGGCCGTCGCTTCTATTTCTGGATGGTATAAAGCGCAAAGACGAACAAAAGGGACTCCCACCAGGGTAGCGTGGCCAAGTGGTCTAATGTACTGTATTTAGGCTCCAGTCTCTATGGTGCCGTTGGTTGGAATCATACCGCTGCCATCAGTGGTTTAATTGAGGCCGGGAGGCCCTGCTTGTACTCGATAATGGTCTGAAAATATTGCGAGAGAACACACTTTCCCTGGCAGCAGTCAGGCCCTTCAGGAACATGAGAGTCAAACAAGAAGCCTCATCCTCTCCCACATCCGATCGCCTGTTTGATAAGGCATGCTGTCTCAGTCCTGCTCCTGGGGCACTGCACTTCCTCTGTGGTTTACTGACTTCTTGTGGTTTCGTTGAAGACGATTTGAGTCAATCTTGTGCTGATCTGTTCTTTCAAACTTATCTCAGACTTGTTGTGACAGGGACATAGCCGCAAGCCCTAACCTGCAAGGGATCAGGTTTGTTTTACGCAAACAGGATTAGACTGCAGCTTTTCATCAAAGTCAGCTCGGGGCGGCCTTTCCACTGGTCCAAGTGACCCGTGAAACGCAGGCAAACAAGGTAGCGTGGCCGAGCGGTCTAAGGCGCTGGATTAAGGCTCCAGTCTCTTCGGGGGCGTGGGTTCGAATCCCACCGCTGCCAGGAAAGCCTTTTGGAAGACTGCTGTGGCTTTGCAAAGTGATGCTGGGTGAACATCCGAATTGAGCTGCTTTTGCTTTCCTTGCTTTTTAGCCAAGTCAGCGCTGGAGGCCTGTCCCAGCCTCTGCTCCTTTCTAAAAGAGGCACCCAGTTGAAGTAGGGACACCAATAATTTACAATTATAGTGAAGTTACTTCAAAACAGGAAAAAGTACTTGAATATAATTTGAAATAGTGAAAAGTAATAAGTATCATAAAGGATGGTAACAGCCAATGTCACTCGTTGAAAGTTTTTGGTGAAAAAATGTTTGGATGTTTTACTTTTTTGAGTATAACGGCTAATGCTCAGCTATCTGCCATTTTCAGAACAGCCCTAAGGGCCTTCATTAGTGCATTCAGGTGTGTTTTATAAGAGAAGGACATGCACTCTCCAGGAAGGGGTCCTCCAGGGGTAGTACTGCATAACCCTTCAAGAAGGAAGCCTCAACCTTGGAGAAATTCAAGACGTTATCTTGTGGCGAAGCTCGACAAGGAAAAAGTTGGTGGAATAGTGCCTGGGGTAAAGGGCATTATCTGGTAGCGTGGCCAAGAGGTTCTTTCTGTTTTTCCCCAGTCTCTTTAGGGGCGTGGTTTTGAATCCCACCGCTGCCAGGGGCTCCATTTCGGGAGACACTTTTTGCTGCCATGGCCGAATAAAGAGCTTTCCTTGGCCGCATTGGACATGTTTACTGAATAAGGTTTGTGGAGGCCGTCGCTTCTATTTCTGGATGGTATAAAGCCCAAAGACGAACAAAAGGGACTCCCACCAGGGTAGCGTGGCCAAGTGGTCTAATGTACTGTATTTAGGCTCCAGTCTCTATGGTGCCGTTGGTTGGAATCATACCGCTGCCATCAGTGGTTTAATTGAGGCCGGGAGGCCCTGCTTGTACTCGATAATGGTGTGAAAATATTGCGAGAGAACACACTTTCCCTGGCAGCAGTCAGGCCCTTCAGGAACATGAGAGTCAAACAAGAAGCCTCATCCTCTCCCACATCCGATCGCCTGTTTGATAAGGCATGCTGTCTCAGTCCTGCTCCTGGGGCACTGCACTTCCTCTGTGGTTTACTGACTTCTTGTGGTTTCGTTGAAGACGATTTGAGTCAATCTTGTGCTGATCTGTTCTTTCAAACTTATCTCAGACTTGTTGTGACAGGGACATAGCCGCAAGCCCTAACCTGCAAGGGATCAGGTTTGTTTTACGCAAACAGGATTAGACTGCAGCTTTTCATCAAAGTCAGCTCGGGGCGGCCTTTCCACTGGTCCAAGTGACCCGTGAAACGCAGGCAAACAAGGTAGCGTGGCCGAGCGGTCTAAGGCGCTGGATTAAGGCTCCAGTCTCTTCGGGGGCGTGGGTTCGAATCCCACCGCTGCCAGGAAAGCCTTTTGGAAGACTGCTGTGGCTTTGCAAAGTGATGCTGTGTGAACATCCGAATTGAGCTGCTTTTGCTTTCCTTGCTTTTTAGCCAAGTCAGCGCTGGAGGCCTGTCCCAGCCTCTGCTCCTTTCCAAAAGAGGCACCCAGTTGAAGTAGGGACACCAATAATTTACAAGTATAGTGAAGTTACTTCAAAACAGGAAAAAGTACTTGAATATAATTTGAAATAGTGAAAAGTAATAAGTATCATAAAGGATGGTAACAGCCAATGTCACTCGTTGAAAGTTTTTGGTGAAAAAATGTTTGGATGTTTTACTTTTTTGAGTATAACGGCTAATGCTCAGCTATCTGCCATTTTCAGAACAGCCCTAAGGGCCTTCATTAGTGCATTCAGGTGTGTTTTATAAGAGAAGGACATGCACTCTCCAGGAAGGGGTCCTCCAGGGGTAGTACTGCATAACCCTTCAAGAAGGAAGCCTCAACCTTGGAGAAATTCAAGACGTTATCTTGTGGCGAAGCTCGACAAGGAAAAAGTTGGTGGAATAGTGCCTGGGGTAAAGGGCATTATCTGGTAGCGTGGCCAAGAGGTTCTTTCTGTTTTTCCCCAGTCTCTTTAGGGGCGTGGTTTTGAATCCCACCGCTGCCAGGGGCTCCATTTCGGGAGACACTTTTTGCTGCCATGGCCGAATAAAGAGCTTTCCTTGGCCGCATTGGACATGTTTACTGAATAAGGTTTGTGGAGGCCGTCGCTTCTATTTCTGGATGGTATAAAGCCCAAAGACGAACAAAAGGGACTCCCACCAGGGTAGCGTGGCCAAGTGGTCTAATGTACTGTATTTAGGCTCCAGTCTCTATGGTGCCATTGGTTGGAATCATACCGCTGCCATCAGTGGTTTAATTGAGGCCGGGAGGCCCTGCTTGTACTCGATAATGGTCTGAAAATATTGCGAGAGAACACACTTTCCCTGGCAGCAGTCAGGCCCTTCAGGAACATGAGAGTCAAACAAGAAGCCTCATCCTCTCCCACATCCGATCGCCTGTTTGATAAGGCATGCTGTCTCAGTCCTGCTCCTGGGGCACTGCACTTCCTCTGTGGTTTACTGACTTCTTGTGGTTTCGTTGAAGACGATTTGAGTCAATCTTGTGCTGATCTGTTCTTTCAAACTTATCTCAGACTTGTTGTGACAGGGACATAGCCGCAAGCCCTAACCTGCAAGGGATCAGGTTTGTTTTACGCAAACAGGATTAGACTGCAGCTTTTCATCAAAGTCAGCTCGGGGCGGCCTTTCCACTGGTCCAAGTGACCCGTGAATCGCAGGCAAACAAGGTAGCGTGGCCGAGCGGTCTAAGGCGCTGGATTAAGGCTCCAGTCTCTTCGGGGGCGTGGGTTCGAATCCCACCGCTGCCAGGAAAGCCTTTTGGAAGACTGCTGTGGCTTTGCAAAGTGATGCTGTGTGAACATCCGAATTGAGCTGCTTTTGCTTTCCTTGCTTTTTAGCCAAGTCAGCGCTGGAGGCCTGTCCCAGCCTCTGCTCCTTTCCAAAAGAGGCACCCAGTTGAAGTAGGGACACCAATAATTTACAAGTATAGTGAAGTTACTTCAAAACAGGAAAAAGTACTTGAATATAATTTGAAATAGTGAAAAGTAATAAGTATCATAAAGGATGGTAACAGCCAATGTCACTCGTTGAAAGTTTTTGGTGAAAAAATGTTTGGATGTTTTACTTTTTTGAGTATAACGGCTAATGCTCAGCTATCTGCCATTTTCAGAACAGCCCTAAGGGCCTTCATTAGTGCATTCAGGTGTGTTTTATAAGAGAAGGACATGCACTCTCCAGGAAGGGGTCCTCCAGGGGTAGTACTGCATAACCCTTCAAGAAGGAAGCCTCAACCTTGGAGAAATTCAAGACGTTATCTTGTGGCGAAGCTCGACAAGGAAAAAGTTGGTGGAATAGTGCCTGGGGTAAAGGGCATTATCTGGTAGCGTGGCCAAGAGGTTCTTTCTGTTTTTCCCCAGTCTCTTTAGGGGCGTGGTTTTGAATCCCACCGCTGCCAGGGGCTCTATTTCGGGAGACACTTTTTGCTGCCATGGCCGAATAAAGAGCTTTCCTTGGCCGCATTGGACATGTTTACTGAATAAGGTTTGTGGAGGCCGTCGCTTCTATTTCTGGATGGTATAAAGCCCAAAGACGAACAAAAGGGACTCCCACCAGGGTAGCGTGGCCAAGTGGTCTAATGTACTGTATTTAGGCTCCAGTCTCTATGGTGCCGTTGGTTGGAATCATACCGCTGCCATCAGTGGTTTAATTGAGGCCGGGAGGCCCTGCTTGTACTCGATAATGGTCTGAAAATATTGCGAGAGAACACACTTTCCCTGGCAGCAGTCAGGCCCTTCAGGAACATGAGAGTCAAACAAGAAGCCTCATCCTCTCCCACATCCGATCGCCTGTTTGATAAGGCATGCTGTCTCAGTCCTGCTCCTGGGGCACTGCACTTCCTCTGTGGTTTACTGACTTCTTGTGGTTTCGTTGAAGACGATTTGAGTCAATCTTGTGCTGATCTGTTCTTTCAAACTTATCTCAGACTTGTTGTGACAGGGACATAGCCGCAAGCCCTAACCTGCAAGGGATCAGGTTTGTTTTACGCAAACAGGATTAGACTGCAGCTTTTCATCAAAGTCAGCTCGGGGCGGCCTTTCCACTGGTCCAAGTGACCCGTGAAACGCAGGCAAATAAGGTAGCGTGGCCGAGCGGTCTAAGGCGCTGGATTAAGGCTCCAGTCTCTTCGGGGGCGTGGGTTCGAATCCCACCGCTGCCAGGAAAGCCTTTTGGAAGACTGCTGTGGCTTTGCAAAGTGATGCTGGGTGAACATCCGAATTGAGCTGCTTTTGCTTTCCTTGCTTTTTAGCCAAGTCAGCGCTGGAGGCCTGTCCCAGCCTCTGCTCCTTTCTAAAAGAGGCACCCAGTTGAAGTAGGGACACCAATAATTTACAATTATAGTGAAGTTACTTCAAAACAGGAAAAAGTACTTGAATATAATTTGAAATAGTGAAAAGTAATAAGTATCATAAAGGATGGTAACAGCCAATGTCACTCGTTGAAAGTTTTTGGTGAAAAAATGTTTGGATGTTTTACTTTTTTGAGTATAACGGCTAATGCTCAGCTATCTGCCATTTTCAGAACAGCCCTAAGGGCCTTCATTAGTGCATTCAGGTGTGTTTTATAAGAGAAGGACATGCACTCTCCAGGAAGGGGTCCTCCAGGGGTAGTACTGCATAACCCTTCAAGAAGGAAGCCTCAACCTTGGAGAAATTCAAGACGTTATCTTGTGGCGAAGCTCGACAAGGAAAAAGTTGGTGGAATAGTGCCTGGGGTAAAGGGCATTATCTGGTAGCGTGGCCAAGAGGTTCTTTCTGTTTTTCCCCAGTCTCTTTAGGGGCGTGGTTTTGAATCCCACCGCTGCCAGGGGCTCCATTTCGGGAGACACTTTTTGCTGCCATGGCCGAATAAAGAGCTTTCCTTGGCCGCATTGGACATGTTTACTGAATAAGGTTTGTGGAGGCCGTCGCTTCTATTTCTGGATGGTATAAAGCCCAAAGACGAACAAAAGGGACTCCCACCAGGGTAGCGTGGCCAAGTGGTCTAATGTACTGTATTTAGGCTCCAGTCTCTATGGTGCCGTTGGTTGGAATCATACCGCTGCCATCAGTGGTTTAATTGAGGCCGGGAGGCCCTGCTTGTACTCGATAATGGTCTGAAAATATTGCGAGAGAACACACTTTCCCTGGCAGCAGTCAGGCCCTTCAGGAACATGAGAGTCAAACAAGAAGCCTCATCCTCTCCCACATCCGATCGCCTGTTTGATAAGGCATGCTGTCTCAGTCCTGCTCCTGGGGCACTGCACTTCCTCTGTGGTTTACTGACTTCTTGTGGTTTCGTTGAAGACGATTTGAGTCAATCTTGTGCTGATCTGTTCTTTCAAACTTATCTCAGACTTGTTGTGACAGGGACATAGCCGCAAGCCCTAACCTGCAAGGGATCAGGTTTGTTTTACGCAAACAGGATTAGACTGCAGCTTTTCATCAAAGTCAGCTCGGGGCGGCCTTTCCACTGGTCCAAGTGACCCGTGAAACGCAGGCAAACAAGGTAGCGTGGCCGAGCGGTCTAAGGCGCTGGATTAAGGCTCCAGTCTCTTCGGGGGCGTGGGTTCGAATCCCACCGCTGCCAGGAAAGCCTTTTGGAAGACTGCTGTGGCTTTGCAAAGTGATGCTGTGTGAACATCCGAATTGAACTGCTTTTGCTTTCCTTGCTTTTTAGCCAAGTCAGCGCTGGAGGCCTGTCCCAGCCTCTGCTCCTTTCCAAATGAGGCACCCAGTTGAAGTAGGGACACCAATAATTTACAAGTATAGTGAAGTTACTTCAAAACAGGAAAAAGTACTTGAATATAATTTGAAATAGTGAAAAGTAATAAGTATCATAAAGGATGGTAACAGCCAATGTCACTCGTTGAAAGTTTTTGGTGAAAAAATGTTTGGATGTTTTACTTTTTTGAGTATAACGGCTAATGCTCAGCTATCTGCCATTTTCAGAACAGCCCTAAGGGCCTTCATTAGTGCATTCAGGTGTGTTTTATAAGAGAAGGACATGCACTCTCCAGGAAGGGGTCCTCCAGGGGTAGTACTGCATAACCCTTCAAGAAGGAAGCCTCAACCTTGGAGAAATTCAAGACGTTATCTTGTGGCGAAGCTCGACAAGGAAAAAGTTGGTGGAATAGTGCCTGGGGTAAAGGGCATTATCTGGTAGCGTGGCCAAGAGGTTCTTTCTGTTTTTCCCCAGTCTCTTTAGGGGCGTGGTTTTGAATCCCACCGCTGCCAGGGGCTCCATTTCGGGAGACACTTTTTGCTGCCATGGCCGAATAAAGAGCTTTCCTTGGCCGCATTGGACATGTTTACTGAATAAGGTTTGTGGAGGCCGTCGCTTCTATTTCTGGATGGTATAAAGCCCAAAGACGAACAAAAGGGACTCCCACCAGGGTAGCGTGGCCAAGTGGTCTAATGTACTGTATTTAGGCTCCAGTCTCTATGGTGCCGTTGGTTGGAATCATACCGCTGCCATCAGTGGTTTAATTGAGGCCGGGAGGCCCTGCTTGTACTCGATAATGGTCTGAAAATATTGCGAGAGAACACACTTTCCCTGGCAGCAGTCAGGCCCTTCAGGAACATGAGAGTCAAACAAGAAGCCTCATCCTCTCCCACATCCGATCGCCTGTTTGATAAGGCATGCTGTCTCAGTCCTGCTCCTGGGGCACTGCACTTCCTCTGTGGTTTACTGACTTCTTGTGGTTTCGTTGAAGACGATTTGAGTCAATCTTGTGCTGATCTGTTCTTTCAAACTTATCTCAGACTTGTTGTGACAGGGACATAGCCGCAAGCCCTAACCTGCAAGGGATCAGGTTTGTTTTACGCAAACAGGATTAGACTGCAGCTTTTCATCAAAGTCAGCTCGGGGCGGCCTTTCCACTGGTCCAAGTGACCCGTGAAACGCAGGCAAACAAGGTAGCGTGGCCGAGCGGTCTAAGGCGCTGGATTAAGGCTCCAGTCTCTTCGGGGGCGTGGGTTCGAATCCCACCGCTGCCAGGAAAGCCTTTTGGAAGACTGCTGTGGCTTTGCAAAGTGATGCTGTGTGAACATCCGAATTGAGCTGCTTTTGCTTTCCTTGCTTTTTAGCCAAGTCAGCGCTGGAGGCCTGTCCCAGCCTCTGCTCCTTTCCAAAAGAGGCACCCAGTTGAAGTAGGGACACCAATAATTTACAAGTATAGTGAAGTTACTTCAAAACAGGAAAAAGTACTTGAATATAATTTGAAATAGTGAAAAGTAATAAGTATCATAAAGGATGGTAACAGCCAATGTCACTCGTTGAAAGTTTTTGGTGAAAAAATGTTTGGATGTTTTACTTTTTTGAGTATAACGGCTAATGCTCAGCTATCTGCCATTTTCAGAACAGCCCTAAGGGCCTTCATTAGTGCATTCAGGTGTGTTTTATAAGAGAAGGACATGCACTCTCCAGGAAGGGGTCCTCCAGGGGTAGTACTGCATAACCCTTCAAGAAGGAAGCCTCAACCTTGGAGAAATTCAAGACGTTATCTTGTGGCGAAGCTCGACAAGGAAAAAGTTGGTGGAATAGTGCTTGGGGTAAAGGGCATTATCTGGTAGCGTGGCCAAGAGGTTCTTTCTGTTTTTCCCCAGTCTCTTTAGGGGCGTGGTTTTGAATCCCACCGCTGCCAGGGGCTCCATTTCGGGAGACACTTTTTGCTGCCATGGCCGAATAAAGAGCTTTCCTTGGCCGCATTGGACATGTTTACTGAATAAGGTTTGTGGAGGCCGTCGCTTCTATTTCTGGATGGTATAAAGCCCAAAGACGAACAAAAGGGACTCCCACCAGGGTAGCGTGGCCAAGTGGTCTAATGTACTGTATTTAGGCTCCAGTCTCTATGGTGCCATTGGTTGGAATCATACCGCTGCCATCAGTGGTTTAATTGAGGCCGGGAGGCCCTGCTTGTACTCGATAATGGTCTGAAAATATTGCGAGAGAACACACTTTCCCTGGCAGCAGTCAGGCCCTTCAGGAACATGAGAGTCAAACAAGAAGCCTCATCCTCTCCCACATCCGATCGCCTGTTTGATAAGGCATGCTGTCTCAGTCCTGCTCCTGGGGCACTGCACTTCCTCTGTGGTTTACTGACTTCTTGTGGTTTCGTTGAAGACGATTTGAGTCAATCTTGTGCTGATCTGTTCTTTCAAACTTATCTCAGACTTGTTGTGACAGGGACATAGCCGCAAGCCCTAACCTGCAAGGGATCAGGTTTGTTTTACGCAAACAGGATTAGACTGCAGCTTTTCATTAAAGTCAGCTCGGGGCGGCCTTTCCACTGGTCCAAGTGACCCGTGAAACGCAGGCAAACAAGGTAGTGTGGCCGAGCGGTCTAAGGCGCTGGATTAAGGCTCCAGTCTCTTCGGGGGCGTGGGTTCGAATCCCACCGCTGCCAGGAAAGCCTTTTGGAAGACTGCTGTGGCTTTGCAAAGTGATGCTGTGTGAACATCCGAATTGAGCTGCTTTTGCTTTCCTTGCTTTTTAGCCAAGTCAGCGCTGGAGGCCTGTCCCAGCCTCTGCTCCTTTCCAAAAGAGGCACCCAGTTGAAGTAGGGACACCAATAATTTACAAGTATAGTGAAGTTACTTCAAAACAGGAAAAAGTACTTGAATATAATTTGAAATAGTGAAAAGTAATAAGTATCATAAAGGATGGTAACAGCCAATGTCACTCGTTGAAAGTTTTTGGTGAAAAAATGTTTGGATGTTTTACTTTTTTGAGTATAACGGCTAATGCTCAGCTATCTGCCATTTTCAGAACAGCCCTAAGGGCCTTCATTAGTGCATTCAGGTGTGTTTTATAAGAGAAGGACATGCACTCTCCAGGAAGGGGTCCTCCAGGGGTAGTACTGCATAACCCTTCAAGAAGGAAGCCTCAACCTTGGAGAAATTCAAGACGTTATCTTGTGGCGAAGCTCGACAAGGAAAAAGTTGGTGGAATAGTGCCTGGGGTAAAGGGCATTATCTGGTAGCGTGGCCAAGAGGTTCTTTCTGTTTTTCCCCAGTCTCTTTAGGGGCGTGGTTTTGAATCCCACCGCTGCCAGGGGCTCCATTTCGGGAGACACTTTTTGCTGCCATGGCCGAATAAAGAGCTTTCCTTGGCCGCATTGGACATGTTTACTGAATAAGGTTTGTGGAGGCCGTCGCTTCTATTTCTGGATGGTATAAAGCCCAAAGACGAACAAAAGGGACTCCCACCAGGGTAGCGTGGCCAAGTGGTCTAATGTACTGTATTTAGGCTCCAGTCTCTATGGTGCCGTTGGTTGGAATCATACCGCTGCCATCAGTGGTTTAATTGAGGCCGGGAGGCCCTGCTTGTACTCGATAATGGTCTGAAAATATTGCGAGAGAACACACTTTCCCTGGCAGCAGTCAGGCCCTTCAGGAACATGAGAGTCAAACAAGAAGCCTCATCCTCTCCCACATCCGATCGCCTGTTTGATAAGGCATGCTGTCTCAGTCCTGCTCCTGGGGCACTGCACTTCCTCTGTGGTTTACTGACTTCTTGTGGTTTCGTTGAAGACGATTTGAGTCAATCTTGTGCTGATCTGTTCTTTCAAACTTATCTCAGACTTGTTGTGACAGGGACATAGCCGCAAGCCCTAACCTGCAAGGGATCAGGTTTGTTTTACGCAAACAGGATTAGACTGCAGCTTTTCATCAAAGTCAGCTCGGGGCGGCCTTTCCACTGGTCCAAGTGACCCGTGAAACGCAGGCAAATAAGGTAGCGTGGCCGAGCGGTCTAAGGCGCTGGATTAAGGCTCCAGTCTCTTCGGGGGCGTGGGTTCGAATCCCACCGCTGCCAGGAAAGCCTTTTGGAAGACTGCTGTGGCTTTGCAAAGTGATGCTGGGTGAACATCCGAATTGAGCTGCTTTTGCTTTCCTTGCTTTTTAGCCAAGTCAGCGCTGGAGGCCTGTCCCAGCCTCTGCTCCTTTCTAAAAGAGGCACCCAGTTGAAGTAGGGACACCAATAATTTACAATTATAGTGAAGTTACTTCAAAACAGGAAAAAGTACTTGAATATAATTTGAAATAGTGAAAAGTAATAAGTATCATAAAGGATGGTAACAGCCAATGTCACTCGTTGAAAGTTTTTGGTGAAAAAATGTTTGGATGTTTTACTTTTTTGAGTATAACGGCTAATGCTCAGCTATCTGCCATTTTCAGAACAGCCCTAAGGGCCTTCATTAGTGCATTCAGGTGTGTTTTATAAGAGAAGGACATGCACTCTCCAGGAAGGGGTCCTCCAGGGGTAGTACTGCATAACCCTTCAAGAAGGAAGCCTCAACCTTGGAGAAATTCAAGACGTTATCTTGTGGCGAAGCTCGACAAGGAAAAAGTTGGTGGAATAGTGCCTGGGGTAAAGGGCATTATCTGGTAGCATGGCCAAGAGGTTCTTTCTGTTTTTCCCCAGTCTCTTTAGGGGCGTGGTTTTGAATCCCACCGCTGCCAGGGGCTCCATTTCGGGAGACACTTTTTGCTGCCATGGCCGAATAAAGAGCTTTCCTTGGCCGCATTGGACATGTTTACTGAATAAGGTTTGTGGAGGCCGTCGCTTCTATTTCTGGATGGTATAAAGCCCAAAGACGAACAAAAGGGACTCCCACCAGGGTAGCGTGGCCAAGTGGTCTAATGTACTGTATTTAGGCTCCAGTCTCTATGGTGCCGTTGGTTGGAATCATACCGCTGCCATCAGTGGTTTAATTGAGGCCGGGAGGCCCTGCTTGTACTCGATAATGGTCTGAAAATATTGCAAGAGAACACACTTTCCCTGGCAGCAGTCAGGCCCTTCAGGAACATGAGAGTCAAACAAGAAGCCTCATCCTCTCCCACATCCGATCGCCTGTTTGATAAGGCATGCTGTCTCAGTCCTGCTCCTGGGGCACTGCACTTCCTCTGTGGTTTACTGACTTCTTGTGGTTTCGTTGAAGACGATTTGAGTCAATCTTGTGCTGATCTGTTCTTTCAAACTTATCTCAGACTTGTTGTGACAGGGACATAGCCGCAAGCCCTAACCTGCAAGGGATCAGGTTTGTTTTACGCAAACAGGATTAGACTGCAGCTTTTCATCAAAGTCAGCTCGGGGCGGCCTTTCCACTGGTCCAAGTGACCCGTGAAACGCAGGCAAACAAGGTAGCGTGGCCGAGCGGTCTAAGGCGCTCGATTAAGGCTCCACTCTCTTCGGGGGCGTGGGTTCGAATCCCACCGCTGCCAGGAAAGCCTTTTGGAAGACTGCTGTGGCTTTGCAAAGTGATGCTGGGTGAACATCCGAATTGAGCTGCTTTTGCTTTCCTTGCTTTTTAGCCAAGTCAGCGCTGGAGGCCTGTCCCAGCCTCTGCTCCTTTCTAAAAGAGGCATCCAGTTGAAGTAGGGACACCAATAATTTACAATTATAGTGAAGTTACTTCAAAACAGGAAAAAGTACTTGAATATAATTTGAAATAGTGAAAAGTAATAAGTATCATAAAGAATGGTAACAGCCAATGTCACTCGTTGAAAGTTTTTGGTGAAAAAATGTTTGGATGTTTTACTTTTTTGAGTATAACGGCTAATGCTCAGCTATCTGCCATTTTCAGAACAGCCCTAAGGGCCTTCATTAGTGCATTCAGGTGTGTTTTATAAGAGAAGGACATGCACTCTCCAGGAAGGGGTCCTCCAGGGGTAGTACTGCATAACCCTTCAAGAAGGAAGCCTCAACCTTGGAGAAATTCAAGACGTTATCTTGTGGCGAAGCTCGACAAGGAAAAAGTTGGTGGAATAGTGCCTGGGGTAAAGGGCATTATCTGGTAGCGTGGCCAAGAGGTTCTTTCTGTTTTTCCCCAGTCTCTTTAGGGGCGTGGTTTTGAATCCCACCGCTGCCAGGGGCTCCATTTCGGGAGACACTTTTTGCTGCCATGGCCGAATAAAGAGCTTTCCTTGGCCGCATTGGACATGTTTACTGAATAAGGTTTGTGGAGGCCGTCGCTTCTATTTCTGGATGGTATAAAGCCCAAAGACGAACAAAAGGGACTCCCACCAGGGTAGCGTGGCCAAGTGGTCTAATGTACTGTATTTAGGCTCCAGTCTCTATGGTGCCGTTGGTTGGAATCATACCGCTGCCATCAGTGGTTTAATTGAGGCCGGGAGGCCCTGCTTGTACTCGATAATGGTCTGAAAATATTGCGAGAGAACACACTTTCCCTGGCAGCAGTCAGGCCCTTCAGGAACATGAGAGTCAAACAAGAAGCCTCATCCTCTCCCACATCCGATCGCCTGTTTGATAAGGCATGCTGTCTCAGTCCTGCTCCTGGGGCACTGCACTTCCTCTGTGGTTTACTGACTTCTTGTGGTTTCGTTGAAGACGATTTGAGTCAATCTTGTGCTGATCTGTTCTTTCAAACTTATCTCAGACTTGTTGTGACAGGGACATAGCCGCAAGCCCTAACCTGCAAGGGATCAGGTTTGTTTTACGCAAACAGGATTAGACTGCAGCTTTTCATCAAAGTCAGCTCGGGGCGGCCTTTCCACTGGTCCAAGTGACCCGTGAAACGCAGGCAAACAAGGTAGCGTGGCCGAGCGGTCTAAGGCGCTGGATTAAGGCTCCAGTCTCTTCGGGGGCGTGGGTTCGAATCCCACCGCTGCCAGGAAAGCCTTTTGGAAGACTGCTGTGGCTTTGCAAAGTGATGCTGTGTGAACATCCGAATTGAGCTGCTTTTGCTTTCCTTGCTTTTTAGCCAAGTCAGCGCTGGAGGCCTGTCCCAGCCTCTGCTCCTTTCCAAAAGAGGCACCCAGTTGAAGTAGGGACACCAATAATTTACAAGTATAGTGAAGTTACTTCAAAACAGGAAAAAGTACTTGAATATAATTTGAAATAGTGAAAAGTAATAAGTATCATAAAGGATGGTAACAGCCAATGTCACTCGTTGAAAGTTTTTGGTGAAAAAATGTTTGGATGTTTTACTTTTTTGAGTATAACGGCTAATGCTCAGCTATCTGCCATTTTCAGAACAGCCCTAAGGGCCTTCATTAGTGCATTCAGGTGTGTTTTATAAGAGAAGGACATGCACTCTCCAGGAAGGGGTCCTCCAGGGGTAGTACTGCATAACCCTTCAAGAAGGAAGCCTCAACCTTGGAGAAATTCAAGACGTTATCTTGTGGCGAAGCTCGACAAGGAAAAAGTTGGTGGAATAGTGCCTGGGGTAAAGGGCATTATCTGGTAGCGTGGCCAAGAGGTTCTTTCTGTTTTTCCCCAGTCTCTTTAGGGGCGTGGTTTTGAATCCCACCGCTGCCAGGGGCTCCATTTCGGGAGACACTTTTTGCTGCCATGGCCGAATAAAGAGCTTTCCTTGGCCGCATTGGACATGTTTACTGAATAAGGTTTGTGGAGGCCGTCGCTTCTATTTCTGGATGGTATAAAGCCCAAAGACGAACAAAAGGGACTCCCACCAGGGTAGCGTGGCCAAGTGGTCTAATGTACTGTATTTAGGCTCCAGTCTCTATGGTGCCGTTGGTTGGAATCATACCGCTGCCATCAGTGGTTTAATTGAGGCCGGGAGGCCCTGCTTGTACTCGATAATGGTCTGAAAATATTGCGAGAGAACACACTTTCCCTGGCAGCAGTCAGGCCCTTCAGGAACATGAGAGTCAAACAAGAAGCCTCATCCTCTCCCACATCCGATCGCCTGTTTGATAAGGCATGCTGTCTCAGTCCTGCTCCTGGGGCACTGCACTTCCTCTGTGGTTTACTGACTTCTTGTGGTTTCGTTGAAGACGATTTGAGTCAATCTTGTGCTGATCTGTTCTTTCAAACTTATCTCAGACTTGTTGTGACAGGGACATAGCCGCAAGCCCTAACCTGCAAGGGATCAGGTTTGTTTTACGCAAACAGGATTAGACTGCAGCTTTTCATCAAAGTCAGCTCGGGGCGGCCTTTCCACTGGTCCAAGTGACCCGTGAAACGCAGGCAAATAAGGTAGCGTGGCCGAGCGGTCTAAGGCGCTGGATTAAGGCTCCAGTCTCTTCGGGGGCGTGGGTTCGAATCCCACCGCTGCCAGGAAAGCCTTTTGGAAGACTGCTGTGGCTTTGCAAAGTGATGCTGGGTGAACATCCGAATTGAGCTGCTTTTGCTTTCCTTGCTTTTTAGCCAAGTCAGCGCTGGAGGCCTGTCCCAGCCTCTGCTCCTTTCTAAAAGAGGCACCCAGTTGAAGTAGGGACACCAATAATTTACAATTATAGTGAAGTTACTTCAAAACAGGAAAAAGTACTTGAATATAATTTGAAATAGTGAAAAGTAATAAGTATCATAAAGGATGGTAACAGCCAATGTCACTCGTTGAAAGTTTTTGGTGAAAAAATGTTTGGATGTTTTACTTTTTTGAGTATAACGGCTAATGCTCAGCTATCTGCCATTTTCAGAACAGCCCTAAGGGCCTTCATTAGTGCATTCAGGTGTGTTTTATAAGAGAAGGACATGCACTCTCCAGGAAGGGGTCCTCCAGGGGTAGTACTGCATAACCCTTCAAGAAGGAAGCCTCAACCTTGGAGAAATTCAAGACGTTATCTTGTGGCGAAGCTCGACAAGGAAAAAGTTGGTGGAATAGTGCCTGGGGTAAAGGGCATTATCTGGTAGCGTGGCCAAGAGGTTCTTTCTGTTTTTCCCCAGTCTCTTTAGGGGCGTGGTTTTGAATCCCACCGCTGCCAGGGGCTCCATTTCGGGAGACACTTTTTGCTGCCATGGCCGAATAAAGAGCTTTCCTTGGCCGCATTGGACATGTTTACTGAATAAGGTTTGTGGAGGCCGTCGCTTCTATTTCTGGATGGTATAAAGCCCAAAGACGAACAAAAGGGACTCCCACCAGGGTAGCGTGGCCAAGTGGTCTAATGTACTGTATTTAGGCTCCAGTCTCTATGGTGCCGTTGGTTGGAATCATACCGCTGCCATCAGTGGTTTAATTGAGGCCGGGAGGCCCTGCTTGTACTCGATAATGGTCTGAAAATATTGCGAGAGAACACACTTTCCCTGGCAGCAGTCAGGCCCTTCAGGAACATGAGAGTCAAACAAGAAGCCTCATCCTCTCCCACATCCGATCGCCTGTTTGATAAGGCATGCTGTCTCAGTCCTGCTCCTGGGGCACTGCACTTCCTCTGTGGTTTACTGACTTCTTGTGGTTTCGTTGAAGACGATTTGAGTCAATCTTGTGCTGATCTGTTCTTTCAAACTTATCTCAGACTTGTTGTGACAGGGACATAGCCGCAAGCCCTAACCTGCAAGGGATCAGGTTTGTTTTACGCAAACAGGATTAGACTGCAGCTTTTCATCAAAGTCAGCTCGGGGCGGCCTTTCCACTGGTCCAAGTGACCCGTGAAACGCAGGCAAACAAGGTAGCATGGCCGAGCGGTCTAAGGTGCTGGATTAAGGCTCCAGTCTCTTCGGGGGCGTGGGTTCGAATCCCACCGCTGCCAGAAAAGCCTTTTGGAAGACTGCTGTGGCTTTGCAAAGTGATGCTGTGTGAACATCCGAATTGAGCTGCTTTTGCTTTCCTTGCTTTTTAGCCAAGTCAGCGCTGGAGGCCTGTCCCAGCCTCTGCTCCTTTCCAAAAGAGGCACCCAGTTGAAGTAGGGACACCAATAATTTACAAGTATAGTGAAGTTACTTCAAAACAGGAAAAAGTACTTGAATATAATTTGAAATAGTGAAAAGTAATAAGTATCATAAAGGATGGTAACAGCCAATGTCACTCGTTGAAAGTTTTTGGTGAAAAAATGTTTGGATGTTTTACTTTTTTGAGTATAACGGCTAATGCTCAGCTATCTGCCATTTTCAGAACAGCCCTAAGGGCCTTCATTAGTGCATTCAGGTGTGTTTTATAAGAGAAGGACATGCACTCTCCAGGAAGGGGTCCTCCAGGGGTAGTACTGCATAACCCTTCAAGAAGGAAGCCTCAACCTTGGAGAAATTCAAGACGTTATCTTGTGGCGAAGCTCGACAAGGAAAAAGTTGGTGGAATAGTGCCTGGGGTAAAGGGCATTATCTGGTAGCGTGGCCAAGAGGTTCTTTCTGTTTTTCCCCAGTCTCTTTAGGGGCGTGGTTTTGAATCCCACCGCTGCCAGGGGCTCCATTTCGGGAGACACTTTTTGCTGCCATGGCCGAATAAAGAGCTTTCCTTGGCCGCATTGGACATGTTTACTGAATAAGGTTTGTGGAGGCCGTCGCTTCTATTTCTGGATGGTATAAAGCCCAAAGACGAACAAAAGGGACTCCCACCAGGGTAGCGTGGCCAAGTGGTCTAATGTACTGTATTTAGGCTCCAGTCTCTATGGTGCCGTTGGTTGGAATCATACCGCTGCCATCAGTGGTTTAATTGAGGCCGGGAGGCCCTGCTTGTACTCGATAATGGTCTGAAAATATTGCGAGAGAACACACTTTCCCTGGCAGCAGTCAGGCCCTTCAGGAACATGAGAGTCAAACAAGAAGCCTCATCCTCTCCCACATCCGATCGCCTGTTTGATAAGGCATGCTGTCTCAGTCCTGCTCCTGGGGCACTGCACTTCCTCTGTGGTTTACTGACTTCTTGTGGTTTCGTTGAAGACGATTTGAGTCAATCTTGTGCTGATCTGTTCTTTCAAACTTATCTCAGACTTGTTGTGACAGGGACATAGCCGCAAGCCCTAACCTGCAAGGGATCAGGTTTGTTTTACGCAAACAGGATTAGACTGCAGCTTTTCATCAAAGTCAGCTCGGGGCGGCCTTTCCACTGGTCCAAGTGACCCGTGAAACGCAGGCAAATAAGGTAGCGTGGCCGAGCGGTCTAAGGCGCTGGATTAAGGCTCCAGTCTCTTCGGGGGCGTGGGTTCGAATCCCACCGCTGCCAGGAAAGCCTTTTGGAAGACTGCTGTGGCTTTGCAAAGTGATGCTGGGTGAACATCCGAATTGAGCTGCTTTTGCTTTCCTTGCTTTTTAGCCAAGTCAGCGCTGGAGGCCTGTCCCAGCCTCTGCTCCTTTCTAAAAGAGGCACCCAGTTGAAGTAGGGACACCAATAATTTACAATTATAGTGAAGTTACTTCAAAACAGGAAAAAGTACTTGAATATAATTTGAAATAGTGAAAAGTAATAAGTATCATAAAGGATGGTAACAGCCAATGTCACTCGTTGAAAGTTTTTGGTGAAAAAATGTTTGGATGTTTTACTTTTTTGAGTATAACGGCTAATGCTCAGCTATCTGCCATTTTCAGAACAGCCCTAAGGGCCTTCATTAGTGCATTCAGGTGTGTTTTATAAGAGAAGGACATGCACTCTCCAGGAAGGGGTCCTCCAGGGGTAGTACTGCATAACCCTTCAAGAAGGAAGCCTCAACCTTGGAGAAATTCAAGACGTTATCTTGTGGCGAAGCTCGACAAGGAAAAAGTTGGTGGAATAGTGCCTGGGGTAAAGGGCATTATCTGGTAGCGTGGCCAAGAGGTTCTTTCTGTTTTTCCCCAGTCTCTTTAGGGGCGTGGTTTTGAATCCCACCGCTGCCAGGGGCTCCATTTCGGGAGACACTTTTTGCTGCCATGGCCGAATAAAGAGCTTTCCTTGGCCGCATTGGACATGTTTACTGAATAAGGTTTGTGGAGGCCGTCGCTTCTATTTCTGGATGGTATAAAGCCCAAAGACGAACAAAAGGGACTCCCACCAGGGTAGCGTGGCCAAGTGGTCTAATGTACTGTATTTAGGCTCCAGTCTCTATGGTGCCGTTGGTTGGAATCATACCGCTGCCATCAGTGGTTTAATTGAGGCCGGGAGGCCCTGCTTGTACTTGATAATGGTCTGAAAATATTGCGAGAGAACACACTTTCCCTGGCAGCAGTCAGGCCCTTCAGGAACATGAGAGTCAAACAAGAAGCCTCATCCTCTCCCACATCCGATCGCCTGTTTGATAAGGCATGCTGTCTCAGTCCTGCTCCTGGGGCACTGCACTTCCTCTGTGGTTTACTGACTTCTTGTGGTTTCGTTGAAGACGATTTGAGTCAATCTTGTGCTGATCTGTTCTTTCAAACTTATCTCAGACTTGTTGTGACAGGGACATAGCCGCAAGCCCTAACCTGCAAGGGATCAGGTTTGTTTTACGCAAACAGGATTAGACTGCAGCTTTTCATCAAAGTCAGCTCGGGGCGGCCTTTCCACTGGTCCAAGTGACCCGTGAAACGCAGGCAAACAAGGTAGCGTGGCCGAGCGGTCTAAGGCGCTGGATTAAGGCTCCAGTCTCTTCGGGGGCGTGGGTTCGAATCCCACCGCTGCCAGGAAAGCCTTTTGGAAGACTGCTGTGGCTTTGCAAAGTGATGCTGTGTGAACATCCGAATTGAGCTGCTTTTGCTTTCCTTGCTTTTTAGCCAAGTCAGCGCTGGAGGCCTGTCCCAGCCTCTGCTCCTTTCCAAAAGAGGCACCCAGTTGAAGTAGGGACACCAATAATTTACAAGTATAGTGAAGTTACTTCAAAACAGGAAAAAGTACTTGAATATAATTTGAAATAGTGAAAAGTAATAAGTATCATAAAGGATGGTAACAGCCAATGTCACTCGTTGAAAGTTTTTGGTGAAAAAATGTTTGGATGTTTTACTTTTTTGAGTATAACGGCTAATGCTCAGCTATCTGCCATTTTCAGAACAGCCCTAAGGGCCTTCATTAGTGCATTCAGGTGTGTTTTATAAGAGAAGGACATGCACTCTCCAGGAAGGGGTCCTCCAGGGGTAGTACTGCATAACCCTTCAAGAAGGAAGCCTCAACCTTGGAGAAATTCAAGACGTTATCTTGTGGCGAAGCTCGACAAGGAAAAAGTTGGTGGAATAGTGCCTGGGGTAAAGGGCATTATCTGGTAGCGTGGCCAAGAGGTTCTTTCTGTTTTTCCCCAGTCTCTTTAGGGGCGTGGTTTTGAATCCCACCGCTGCCAGGGGCTCCATTTCGGGAGACACTTTTTGCTGCCATGGCCGAATAAAGAGCTTTCCTTGGCCGCATTGGACATGTTTACTGAATAAGGTTTGTGGAGGCCGTCGCTTCTATTTCTGGATGGTATAAAGCCCAAAGACGAACAAAAGGGACTCCCACCAGGGTAGCGTGGCCAAGTGGTCTAATGTACTGTATTTAGGCTCCAGTCTCTATGGTGCCGTTGGTTGGAATCATACCGCTGCCATCAGTGGTTTAATTGAGGCCGGGAGGCCCTGCTTGTACTCGATAATGGTCTGAAAATATTGCGAGAGAACACACTTTCCCTGGCAGCAGTCAGGCCCTTCAGGAACATGAGAGTCAAACAAGAAGCCTCATCCTCTCCCACATCCGATCGCCTGTTTGATAAGGCATGCTGTCTCAGTCCTGCTCCTGGGGCACTGCACTTCCTCTGTGGTTTACTGACTTCTTGTGGTTTCGTTGAAGACGATTTGAGTCAATCTTGTGCTGATCTGTTCTTTCAAACTTATCTCTGACTTGTTGTGACAGGGACATAGCCGCAAGCCCTAACCTGCAAGGGATCAGGTTTGTTTTACGCAAACAGGATTAGACTGCAGCTTTTCATCAAAGTCAGCTCGGGGCGGCCTTTCCACTGGTCCAAGTGACCCGTGAAACGCAGGCAAACAAGGTAGCGTGGCCGAGCGGTCTAAGGCGCTGGATTAAGGCTCCAGTCTCTTCGGGGGCGTGGGTTCGAATCCCACCGCTGCCAGGAAAGCCTTTTGGAAGACTGCTGTGGCTTTGCAAAGTGATGCTGTGTGAACATCCGAATTGAGCTGCTTTTGCTTTCCTTGCTTTTTAGCCAAGTCAGCGCTGGAGGCCTGTCCCAGCCTCTGCTCCTTTCCAAAAGAGGCACCCAGTTGAAGTAGGGACACCAATAATTTACAAGTATAGTGAAGTTACTTCAAAACAGGAAAAAGTACTTGAATATAATTTGAAATAGTGAAAAGTAATAAGTATCATAAAGGATGGTAACAGCCAATGTCACTCGTTGAAAGTTTTTGGTGAAAAAATGTTTGGATGTTTTACTTTTTTGAGTATAACGGCTAATGCTCAGCTATCTGCCATTTTCAGAACAGCCCTAAGGGCCTTCATTAGTGCATTCAGGTGTGTTTTATAAGAGAAGGACATGCACTCTCCAGGAAGGGGTCCTCCAGGGGTAGTACTGCATAACCCTTCAAGAAGGAAGCCTCAACCTTGGAGAAATTCAAGACGTTATCTTGTGGCGAAGCTCGACAAGGAAAAAGTTGGTGGAATAGTGCCTGGGGTAAAGGGCATTATCTGGTAGCGTGGCCAAGAGGTTCTTTCTGTTTTTCCCCAGTCTCTTTAGGGGCGTGGTTTTGAATCCCACCGCTGCCAGGGGCTCCATTTCGGGAGACACTTTTTGCTGCCATGGCCGAATAAAGAGCTTTCCTTGGCCGCATTGGACATGTTTACTGAATAAGGTTTGTGGAGGCCGTCGCTTCTATTTCTGGATGGTATAAAGCCCAAAGACGAACAAAAGGGACTCCCACCAGGGTAGCGTGGCCAAGTGGTCTAATGTACTGTATTTAGGCTCCAGTCTCTATGGTGCCGTTGGTTGGAATCATACCGCTGCCATCAGTGGTTTAATTGAGGCCGGGAGGCCCTGCTTGTACTCGATAATGGTCTGAAAATATTGCGAGAGAACACACTTTCCCTGGCAGCAGTCAGGCCCTTCAGGAACATGAGAGTCAAACAAGAAGCCTCATCCTCTCCCACATCCGATCGCCTGTTTGATAAGGCATGCTGTCTCAGTCCTGCTCCTGGGGCACTGCACTTCCTCTGTGGTTTACTGACTTCTTGTGGTTTCGTTGAAGACGATTTGAGTCAATCTTGTGCTGATCTGTTCTTTCAAACTTATCTCAGACTTGTTGTGACAGGGACATAGCCGCAAGCCCTAACCTGCAAGGGATCAGGTTTGTTTTACGCAAACAGGATTAGACTGCAGCTTTTCATCAAAGTCAGCTCGGGGCGGCCTTTCCACTGGTCCAAGTGACCCGTGAAACGCAGGCAAATAAGGTAGCGTGGCCGAGCGGTCTAAGGCGCTGGATTAAGGCTCCAGTCTCTTCGGGGGCGTGGGTTCGAATCCCACCGCTGCCAGGAAAGCCTTTTGGAAGACTGCTGTGGCTTTGCAAAGTGATGCTGGGTGAACATCCGAATTGAGCTGCTTTTGCTTTCCTTGCTTTTTAGCCAAGTCAGCGCTGGAGGCCTGTCCCAGCCTCTGCTCCTTTCTAAAAGAGGCACCCAGTTGAAGTAGGGACACCAATAATTTACAATTATAGTGAAGTTACTTCAAAACAGGAAAAAGTACTTGAATATAATTTGAAATAGTGAAAAGTAATAAGTATCATAAAGGATGGTAACAGCCAATGTCACTCGTTGAAAGTTTTTGGTGAAAAAATGTTTGGATGTTTTACTTTTTTGAGTATAACGGCTAATGCTCAGCTATCTGCCATTTTCAGAACAGCCCTAAGGGCCTTCATTAGTGCATTCAGGTGTGTTTTATAAGAGAAGGACATGCACTCTCCAGGAAGGGGTCCTCCAGGGGTAGTACTGCATAACCCTTCAAGAAGGAAGCCTCAACCTTGGAGAAATTCAAGACGTTATCTTGTGGCGAAGCTCGACAAGGAAAAAGTTGGTGGAATAGTGCCTGGGGTAAAGGGCATTATCTGGTAGCGTGGCCAAGAGGTTCTTTCTGTTTTTCCCCAGTCTCTTTAGGGGCGTGGTTTTGAATCCCACCGCTGCCAGGGGCTCCATTTCGGGAGACACTTTTTGCTGCCATGGCCGAATAAAGAGCTTTCCTTGGCCGCATTGGACATGTTTACTGAATAAGGTTTGTGGAGGCCGTCGCTTCTATTTCTGGATGGTATAAAGCCCAAAGACGAACAAAAGGGACTCCCACCAGGGTAGCGTGGCCAAGTGGTCTAATGTACTGTATTTAGGCTCCAGTCTCTATGGTGCCGTTGGTTGGAATCATACCGCTGCCATCAGTGGTTTAATTGAGGCCGGGAGGCCCTGCTTGTACTTGATAATGGTCTGAAAATATTGCGAGAGAACACACTTTCCCTGGCAGCAGTCAGGCCCTTCAGGAACATGAGAGTCAAACAAGAAGCCTCATCCTCTCCCACATCCGATCGCCTGTTTGATAAGGCATGCTGTCTCAGTCCTGCTCCTGGGGCACTGCACTTCCTCTGTGGTTTACTGACTTCTTGTGGTTTCGTTGAAGACGATTTGAGTCAATCTTGTGCTGATCTGTTCTTTCAAACTTATCTCAGACTTGTTGTGACAGGGACATAGCCGCAAGCCCTAACCTGCAAGGGATCAGGTTTGTTTTACGCAAACAGGATTAGACTGCAGCTTTTCATCAAAGTCAGCTCGGGGCGGCCTTTCCACTGGTCCAAGTGACCCGTGAAACGCAGGCAAACAAGGTAGCGTGGCCGAGCGGTCTAAGGCGCTGGATTAAGGCTCCAGTCTCTTCGGGGGCGTGGGTTCGAATCCCACCGCTGCCAGGAAAGCCTTTTGGAAGACTGCTGTGGCTTTGCAAAGTGATGCTGTGTGAACATCCGAATTGAGCTGCTTTTGCTTTCCTTGCTTTTTAGCCAAGTCAGCGCTGGAGGCCTGTCCCAGCCTCTGCTCCTTTCCAAAAGAGGCACCCAGTTGAAGTAGGGACACCAATAATTTACAAGTATAGTGAAGTTACTTCAAAACAGGAAAAAGTACTTGAATATAATTTGAAATAGTGAAAAGTAATAAGTATCATAAAGGATGGTAACAGCCAATGTCACTCGTTGAAAGTTTTTGGTGAAAAAATGTTTGGATGTTTTACTTTTTTGAGTATAACGGCTAATGCTCAGCTATCTGCCATTTTCAGAACAGCCCTAAGGGCCTTCATTAGTGCATTCAGGTGTGTTTTATAAGAGAAGGACATGCACTCTCCAGGAAGGGGTCCTCCAGGGGTAGTACTGCATAACCCTTCAAGAAGGAAGCCTCAACCTTGGAGAAATTCAAGACGTTATCTTGTGGCGAAGCTCGACAAGGAAAAAGTTGGTGGAATAGTGCCTGGGGTAAAGGGCATTATCTGGTAGCGTGGCCAAGAGGTTCTTTCTGTTTTTCCCCAGTCTCTTTAGGGGCGTGGTTTTGAATCCCACCGCTGCCAGGGGCTCCATTTCGGGAGACACTTTTTGCTGCCATGGCCGAATAAAGAGCTTTCCTTGGCCGCATTGGACAT
>NC_068380.1:25728054-25754563 GCF_023724105.1 Carassius gibelio | reverse complement strand
CTTTGCCAAATGAACTGTTTGCACACAGCTCATACTACATTAGCGTCACTGAAAAATGTTTTTCTAGGGAAATTTCAATTTAGCTCTAGCAGAACAGAAAACAAACTGGAAATATTCTTCACAATGAGAGCAGTATCTGTGCAATACAAAATATTAGTATGATTATTATAGGCTGATTACTTTTGTACAATTAAAAATTATTACAGCTATGGAAGAGGGAGAGAGGAAGAAAACAGGAAAGAGAAAAAGGACACTACCTGATCACTGCTTTTCTTTCATTACTGGCTGAATAATATGTTCATGGACTAGGAGGAAAAGAAGTATGTGTTTGCATTTTATTCGTGAATATTAGTTGCCATATTTTCACTGTATTTTCACAGTAGTACTACAATATATTATAAGTAAATGGTGCATGAAAACTATGACACAATGTGATTGAACTACCAGTCAAAACTCGAGGTCAGGAAGGTTATTTATTTTTATTTTTTTTAAAGAAATTCATACGTCTATTCAGCAAGGATGCATTATGTTAATAGGCTGTTACATAAAAATATAAAAAAAAACACCTACTTCAGATAAATGCTGTCCTTTTTATCTTTCGGTTCATCAAAGAACCCTGGGGAAAAAGAAAAAAAAAACATCACAGTTTTCACAAAAATATTAAGCAGCAAAACATTCATTCAACATTCATGATAATAAGGTATGTTTCTTTAGAACCAAATCACCGTGATTTCTGAAGGATCATTCACATTAAAGACTGGAGTAAAGGCTGCTGAAAAAAAAAACAGCTTTCCCATCACAGGAATAAATTACTTTCTAAAATATATGAAAATAGTCAAGTTATTTTAAAATGTGATAATATTTCAATTGTGTTGAAGTACTTTTAATCTAATATATACAGCTTTGGTAAGAGACTTTTTAAAAATAGTCAAGACTTTAAAGTTTTGAGCAGTAATGTACTTTAATACTTTACATTTCTTTAAATTTCTTTATATTTTCTGCCTTTGTTTGCTACCTCAATTCAGGAATTAAACTGGAATTCAAAAACCGTTCTCAATTTAATTTTAATAGCAATACCACAATAGATTGCTTGTTCAGGTCCATATGGAAATAGTTTTGGCCTTCTGAATGTCTTGTGTATTGTGTCTCAGAGGACTGGGCAATGAATGTTGCAGTGCTTATCTCCATGAGCTCATAGATCTCGCTCAGCGCTTGTTAGATCAAACAGATGGTGTTATGCTGTCTGAAGAGGAGCAAAACATTTCGCAAGCGCTCTCAAGTGAAACTGTCATATGATAAGTTGGTCTGAAAAAGATGTTTTGGACAACTGTAACATTCAAAAATCTGTGGAGCAGAAGAACTTTCAGTCTCCCTAAAGAGGAACCGCTGTTTTTAAGCAGTAGAAATGATTTTTCAAAAATTAAAGCTGAAGCATGTCATTTCTGCACCACTATCGACACCAGAACAGAACAGGAAATCACACTTTGAACAAAACTTTCACCCTTATATCTTAGATAGGATTAGTCTTTTAACATAGATTTTATTTTATTTTATTAGTATTTGCGATCAAAATATACTTAAAAAGCACACAGGTTTACTGTTTTATACTTGATATCATACAAAAAAATCTTAAAATGTCTCACAAGCCAAGGAAATTGAGCTTCGATTTCCGCCACTTTCACATTTTTAATTTCCATCTCCTCTCCAGGTCCCAAAATGTCACACAGTTGGCTTTGAAGAAGGAACATCAGCCACCTGGAGCATGCTAGAATTGGTTTGCGGTTTACTATATGTCATGATTCACTGTATGAAATTACCGGAAAAGGGATTTCTATTTTGATAGCATAGCTCATTGAATTTATCTGTCCAAAATGCAGTGTAATTTACGACATTAATCTAGCAGGAATAACCTCTGACCTCCTTCCATGTGTCCTCTCAGACTGGCTTATATTGGTGCTGGCCTCAGGCGGCTCACATCTGATTTTTACTGATGTGTCCTCACAGAATCCACACAAGAATGACCCACAAGCTCTACTACTGAGTGTTATAAGGAAAACCATTCCAGCCTGCTCAATGATGTAAAGCAGGAAACTTTGAAGGAAACTGGGCATTCCTGATGCAATGGAGGAGGCAGATTTATTGTTTCAAATTTACACTATGAACACAAATGTGTTTTGGTCAGATGCAAATTCCTGTAGTCAGAGTTAATTGAATATATTCCACTCATACAATCAACCGTCCTCACAAGTATGTGTTACCTGGGAATCAAAACCATGACATTTTGCGCTGCTCCAGCAATGCTCTACCACTGAGCCACAGGAACATCATAAAACATCATAAAGTAGCATCATAAATAGTGCAATGTTTAAAAAATTGCAATTACGCTTAACAAAAAGCATTTCATTAGACTAGTTTTTAAAAAAAACAGCAAAACACATATATAAAGATGGAAAATAATTGAAAGATTGAAAAAAATCTAGATATAATAGACATAATTACAAATACTAGATGTAACAACTAGAGATTTAAACATTTTAAAATGTTGTCGTGGATTTATATCTGCACAGTATGAAGAAGTATGTAAATTCTGCCTCTTGGAGTATCCTGTATACTCGTGATTATGTAATATTATGGAAACAAATTTGGTTTGCAGTAATTTACAGTAATTCAGTAATTCACACTGACTGTACTTCTACTTGGCATTAAATTATTTCCACTCAAGGATTGAATAAACCAGCAGAATATGTCATTGGACATGGGCAGGATGATTTTTGGAAGAGAGCAGAAGATAGTTGACTTCCCTTTTCAGTCTCCACCATTTCCCTAGTGACAGTGAAATGACTGGGTAATCTTTGCCATCGATTGAAATCCAGCTAACCATTTCATGAGTATTGTCAAGCACAGCACAATTGACTTGTCTTTCCACACAGGCAGCTGGAGGAGGCTGGAAATGCTCCCTTACATCACGAAATTGATTGTTGAAGTGCTCCTGTCTGCTGGGTGCATGTTTATATTTGTTTTTATTATCAATCAGACTCTTTTGAAGAATTAATTATGCCTGGAATTTCTTGGTGATATGGTTCCTTAGAGCGACAGGAGTTTATTAATAACATAAGTTTGTAGCAATAACAAATCCATCAGATGTGATGAGCTATCAGAGCAGTTATATCTTATCAAGGTTTTTGAAAAAAATCTTTTCTCTGCACAGTTTCTGCAACAGAGTTTGTTTTCGTGGAGACAAAAACAATATCAATCATCTCATTCCAAAATTGCCTGCTATAAAATTTTTAAGGTCAAGCTGAGAGAAAAATAACTCTGACTAGTATAAAGGCAAAATCACTAAAGCTCAGTGTAGGCAGTTTTAACCCAATATTGCAAAGATTATAATGGCAATAATTCACTAAAATCAAACAACATATTTAAAACTTTTTTTCAAAAAAAAATTCTGGGACAGTATTTTTTAATAGTTTATTACCTAAAAGCAACATTGTGTTTATGAATTAAATAAAAATGAATCTTTATATACACACACACACACACACACACACACACACATATATATATATATATATATATATATATATATATATATATATATATATATACATATTTATTTATTTATTTATAGTAAATGTAGGAGACAATACATGCTTTTACTGATGACATCATAATAAATATGTAAAAAAAAAAAAAAATTACCACAATATATTTTATAAGTAGTGCATCATGAACTGTTTACTTAACGGTTACTATATATATATATATATATATATATATATATATATATATATATATATATATATATATATATATATATATATATATATATATATATATATATATATATATATATATATATAAAATTGAAAATTCAAAGATTAATCTTTTTAACACACACACACACACAATAAATGTAATATTTTGTATGATGAAAGAAGCAGGTTTTAAACTGACCACCAGGTATTGTTGTGACAAAACTAGAAGCATGTTATTTGTCAAGTCCTCCATTAACCATTTTAATGCCATCATACAGTATTTGCATCATGTGGTTGCTAAGTAACTAATGTGGCTTTGTTACCCACAGGCAACTTCCTTAAAGGGGGGATGAAATGCTCGTTTTCACTCAATATCCTGTTAATCTTGAGTACCTATAGAGTAGTACTGCATCCTTCATAACTCCAAAAAGTCTTTAGTTTTATTATATTCATAAGAGAAAGATAGTCTGTACCGATTTTTCTCGGAAAAACACGACCGACTGGAGGCGTGACGTGTGGGAGGAGCTAAAGAATCACGAGCGCGAATAGGCTTTTGCGTTGAGAGTGTTTGGAAGCTGTGACATTACCTTGAGGAAAAAACCATCATCCAAAACAAACCATGGGTAACAGTCAGATTCAGCCGTTTATTTATGATCCAGAATCAGATCCCGAGGCTGAAACTGAACGAGAACAGCAGCAGCAACGACTCGCTCCGAGCGGGGCTCGAACCTGGGTCTCTGGCATGGGAGGCGGACGCACTAACAAGGAGGCAGAGATATTTTAAGCAGTTTTACTCACCGCCTGCGGTTCCAACACACGACCGTGACCCTTTTTCGTTGGGATTGCATCATCCTTAAGAAATAAACGATATGCAAATCCGTCATCAAACTGGGCCTTGTTTGTAAAACAAGCATCTTCGAAATGCAGACTCCGTTGATGCTCTGTAAAAATTTAATTCCATCCACTGTTCCGTCCTTTAATGCTGTTTTTTCTTTGGTAATCTGTGCAGGGTTGTCTTGCCCTGGCAACCAAAAACACACTCCTTTTGTGACATTTCGCTACGCTCTCGCTCTGATCAGTGATTGTCTGTGCACAGCCTCTCTCTGCTCTGCTATACGGGAGCGCGCGCTCTTCCGGCAGACATGCCCTCAGGACCCATATAAGGAAATTCCGCTCCATCTAACGTCACACAGAGCCATACTCGAAAAAAACTTTCAGAAACTTGTGACAAACCGGAAGGAGTATTTTTGAAACTTTGTCCATGTTTAGCATGGGAATCCAACTCTTCAACAGTGTAAAAAACTCAGTATGCATGAAATAGCATTTCACACCCTCATTTAAACAGAGGTTACAAATCTTATTCCATCACTGAAAATGAATTTTGAGACATAAAATTGGTTTCAGAATTGCAGAGTGACTCAGAAACCATTGTTTTACACATACCTTTGTTATGATATTTAATCCTTGATCACATGTAGATCTAATCCAAGCAATCGGATTATAAACTTGTTTGAATAGGAGGGGTCATCATCACATCATCCTTGATCTAATGACAGCTTCATACCTACTGGTTACATGGTGCAATTCTCTACAGTCATCATTTAGCCAAACTGCATGAAATTTATTGGTGGACTCAAGGTTAATAGATTTCAGCAAGAAACCCCATTAGTATATCATTTGCTCAGGATGTACAGGCAGACCTAACATTGGACTATGGGCTATTACAAGTCCCAGATTCAAGCTAAGCAATGCCCATTCAATGTACTCCGACTGTGTATTTGTAGCCTGTTCATGATGAGCTTATTTTTACTGCAAACATTTATTTGAAACCAGGCGCATGCTTTTGAATATATTTTGTGATGTTTATTTTTAAGGCATTTATACATTTATTCATATTGTCTTTACTGTAGTCACAGTTTTGTGTTATCTTATTTAGAGATTGTTAGAGATTTATCATGAACATGAACCATGTGGATTTGTAAAAGCAATAGTCCTACTGCAATAAATGACTGGTCTTGCAGAGTCCACCATCTCACCATCCCTTGAGATCTCAGGACAAAGTACATTTGCACAGGCTTTAAATCAATTACTGATTAAATTATTATGAGCATGCTAGAATTCATCACAAATGGCTCTGAAATGTTATTTTATAAGGCTGATAATCATTGCGCACTCTTAATCAGTTTCTTTAATGCTTACACATACTCAAAGATAAGCACCACAAACATTTTGAAAATTTAATTCATTAATGGTAAGCTTGATCCCCCTCAACCATTTGAATTTTTCATTAGGCCACTCTGTTCCCCATTGAGAGAATGGCTGGTAATGAGAGTAATCCCTGGAATGTGTGGGTACTGTGGTAGGAGCCGCACAGCCAGTGCATTCAGCGGCTATTACTGCACCATTCCCTCACTCCACACCCCCCTGTGTCAATAAGAGGAAATGTGGCAAACCAAAAAGAAAAACACTGGAAGAAGAAAAACAAACAGACAGCACTCAACAAGGCTTTAAACAGTGGGTGCAATGTGATACAAAACCAGATGCTACTTGAAAGGAATCATAACAGATTGTGGCTTCATTATTGCATTCATTGATAGCATATGTGCTAATGAAATTATTTGACCAACAGCTGCATTGTAGCATTTAGGTTTTTTTTTTTTTTTTTTTTTTTTTTTTTGGGCTACATAACTAAAAAATAATTAATATATCATTTCTCTTACTCTGATTATGCTTAACCTGACAGTTTAAATTCCTGAAAAACAGGATACAGAAATGCAACTAAATATTACATTTTAATTTATTTAGTTTTCCTTTCTCTGTGGAGTGTTAAAAGCTGTTTGTGAATAGATAAGATCCCTAAAGTTGCAAAGACTAAAGTCTCAAATCCAAAGAGATATTCTTTATAAAAGTTAAGACTTGTCCAAGCCCTCATAAAACGCCTCGTTTGGGGAATCTGTGGCCTTATGGTTAGAGAGTTTGACTCCTAACCCTAAGGTTGTGGGTTTGAGTCTTGGGCCAGCAATACCACAGCTGAGGTACCCTTGAACAAGGCACTGAACCCCTAACTGTTCACAGTGTGTGTGTTCACTGCTGTGTGTGTGTGTGCGCACTTTGGATGGGTTAAATGCAGAGCACGGATTCTGAGTATGGGCAACCATGCTTGGCTGTATGTCACTTCACTTAAATATGCCCTCACATGTCTACATCACAATGTGGGAAGATTTGCATAACGATGCCAAAATATTCACGCAAAGAAAGGAAGCATGACTTTGAGTTTTGAGCAGTGTAGAGCAGCAGTTCTCAATTCCAGTCCTCATGCCCCCCTGCTCGGCACATTTCTCTTATGGCTTCAGACGTTTGTTCTATTTGAACGGAAGTGCTCTGTGAAGTGGACATTACAGGATATTCCGCCATAATTACAGTTCGAAGTGAACATATATGTTCCGTTCAAAGTGTATTGAAGTGTGCAAAATTTTATTTATTTACAGAGGTAGCCTATATGATGTCTCACTTGCCTGTGTGTGAAGACTTTGCACAGTGCAAATCTGTGAATTAATGTTTCAAAGTGAGGTAAACTTCAACAGATTTCCCCTGCTCAGGGAGTAGGCAGCAATGAACACTGTGTAGGGACCATGTCAATGGGAACACAGTTCATGCACTGAGCTCGCTTCTATCGAGATGATTATCTGAATTAGGTGCTAACAATGAGAGCCATGCAAAATTTGCAGAGCTGGGGGGCGCGAGCACTGGAATTGAGAACTTTTGGTGTAGAGTAGCGCTTGTTGTTTGTTGTTTCTCCGATCACAAATGCAGACATGGTTTTGTGTTTACGCAGCACGACGCAATGCAACACATGAGAAGACAGTATATCCAATCAGAAAGCACTAGACAACTGGCCCATAAGAGCACACCTCGCTTTTCAGACAGATGAGATTTGTAAAAATCAATGAGTTTCAGAAAGGCGGGGCATAGAGGAGAAACAATGTACAGTATGTGGAAAATAATGTGTGTTTTGAATCTTAAACCACATAAACACATTTCATTTCACCATATGACCCCTTTAAGGAATAAGAACTGAAATTAAATGAAATTAAAAGAAACTCACATAGCTGCTATTTAAACAGAAAAAAGTAATTGAACAAACAAATGATAAAAAATTGCAAAAATGAATGAATTAATTAATTAAACAAAAACAACTGAACAAACAGACAAATGAACAAAAAACTAACAAAAAAACGAACAAACAAATGAGTGAAAAAACAGACAAGTGAACAACTGAACATATGCATCATTCATTCATTCCAACAAACAAATAAACAAACTAACAGACAAACGAACATAAGAATGAAAAAACAAATGAAAAAGCAAGTAAACAAATGAATAAACGGATGAACAAATGAACAAACAAACATGAACAAATGAAAAAATTAATGAATGAACAAGTGAACATATAAATGAATGAATAAACAAAAACAAATAAACAAGTGAACATAAACAAATAAAAAGATGAACAAATAAAATTAATAAACATTATAGAACAAAGAAACTATAAATTGGATGAACAAACAAAGGAAATATACGATATGACGGATGGATGGATAAAAGCATAGAACAACAGATAAAACAATACACAGAATGAGTAAATGACAGGTCGACAGAATGATACATAGAGCAATAGACAAATAGATTTATTTACCAGAATTGTAACAACAACAAAAAAATCCTCTTCCTTTCATTCCAATCAACTTCCTGTGGCCAGTACAATTAACCTACATGCATAGCATAGACTTCATTTAGCATATCCAAAGCAACAGGAGCAATTTGCAATAGAGGCACCAAAACATAGTGTACAAAACCAGGTTTATTAAAACACTATACTAGGAATCCAAATGCAAACTCAAAAATTAAAAGGGAGTTTTAACATTAAAACTAGAAAACAACTATTTTAAAATATAAGCATGTTGAAAATAATATATATATTCAGCCTCAGGTCCTGTAATCATTCATCTTATCACACAAGAACTGTATTTGTATTCTCACCAAGGGTGGAGAAATGTACCTTAAACGTACCGGGAAAAGTAATACCCCACTTCCCAGGTAGTGGATTGGCATTGTGAACCACCCTCCCCACTAAATGGACTTTAGCCCTTGAGCCATGACTCCAGGTTGAGAAGCCTTTGTTTCCAAGTTGACACAACCTCCACAGAGGTTAGCCTGGATTTCTACTTGTAGGCATTGTTATATCCCTCTCTTACTTCCCTTCCGCCTCCTGAGAGGCTCCACTTTAATTTTTCTCCACAAGCACACCAGATTTATTGCTTCAGTAAATTTCTATGAAAGAGAGCGAAGCGCGTACCCCGGGGGAATCGCTGCCACAGATCACCTGACCCAGTGTTGTGGCCACAACTGCAATGAAAACAGATTCTACAAGAGCCATTTGTTACTCTTATTCTAATCCACTAGCAGTGAGGGTTTGGTCAGGGGGGCTCTTTTGCATCAGGGACTAAACATGGCCCCTATTTATACAACATACAAGGACATTTTCCAGAAAAACAAGGGTATGATTCTCCTCACATCCACGACTCTGACAGGCGGGGTTGCGCTCACTGAGCAAGCATGCCCTTGTTCTCTATTATTCATTCACTACGGAACCTGCAGAGAAGAATCACATAGCATATGGATGCCTGCTTCTTTACCCCAAAGACTAGCGGGTGTATATCATCCCTTTATATTGCTATTGTACACTCACAAGCTCTTTCACATAATCCAATACAAACTATTTGGTTTGTGCTGGCGCAGATATAACATGCTCTAGTGTTATTCTGGAGAGTGTTGTGCTGGCCGCAGCTGAATTCTGCCCAGAGCTATTTGATGTCTGTTTAATGGAGAGCCAAGTGTCCGAGGTTTTCTGTCCATGTTTTCTGTCCAGAACTCCAGTAGAAAGGCTCTTTTGTTATGTTTTGTTTGTTTTAAATATAAAATATCAATACCTTGACATTACATATATTATCATTTTAACCAATTACTAATTATCCACTGTCATTAATTCAAGAGGTTTGCAAAATCATTCTTGAATATTAAATGGACATGAACTGAAAAATCAAAATTCCCCAAAATTCGAAATAGCTTTAGAAGTCATTATACTATAAAAACAACCTGTCTGTTTCAGAACTCAAAACTTTTAGTATTAGTCTAGAAAACAGCTTATATTAAAGCCAATCTGCCAAAACGACAGGTTGAGGAATGTGTCACTTTATGACTAAATAGTGTGGCTAAACCCCGCCTCCGCAGAAGATCATCAACTCCTGCTTCTACATCACTGCCTGTTTAGCCACGCCCACCAATTCATACATGTTGTGGGTAAATAAAAAGAAAGGCAAATGCAGGTCTACCCAGAAACCAAATGATAAAGATGTCTTTGAAATTAAGAAAATGCTATTCATTGCCAAATTGTAAAAAAAAAAAAATTATTTTTTCTTCGCCTTCCTTCTGATTTCAATATTAGAGACGAGTGGATGAAATTAACTTTTAATGAAGATCCTGACTGTGTCAATAAGAACTTAGTCCTTTGATTACTTCATTTTACAGCGGATTCTTTTTAAAACAAAAAGCACAATTCGACACAGGATTGTCAGAAATATTGAAACTAAAAGTCGATGCGGTGTCAACTATATTGGATCCAAAATTAATATCACACCACACAACTGTGAGTAACTGTTTTATTATGTGGTCACTATAGCTTTGTCTGTTTATACAGATTGTCTTCCAAAATTCCCAAACTGTTTTGGCTTTCATTGTACACTGATAAAAACAAAAATTGTTTAAAACATTACCAAAATACAAATTACATATACAATTTGCTATTTGCATAATTTAGTTATATAGCTTACTTTTTTTTTTTTTTTTTTTTTCCAACAATATCTTTATTTATTTTCAAACAACCTGACATTTACATATAGCCATTAGAACTCAAACCTCTTGCCCCAAACCCTGCGGAACCTATATAGCTTACTTAATATAGAAATGTAGAGGTTTTTTAATGAGTATATTGAATTTTTAGATATTGAATTGAATCTTGGTTAATCTAGACAAATCTTTGTGGGCATACATGTTTCCAAAATAATTTTGAGTTAAATATTCACTTAAAAACATTCAAAACAATTTCCAAAATATCTTTCTGTGTTCCAAGATTAAAGAAATTTTGACATGAATGACATGAATGTACGTAAATGATGACAGGTTTTCATTTATAAGTGAATTAGCCTTTCAAATTTACATTTCCTTTGTGGGAAATGTCTTGACATTATTCCTGCTCAGAAAGTCCCAACTGCTGAAATCTAACAGATTTAGTCTTTGCAAGGCTATGTATATCAATATATATAATCAAACAGATTATCAAAGGTTTTCAACACCCTTTTGACCCAAATAAAGTTTCAAGTCAGACTATTCATATATGTCCTGGGCTGCTAGCCTTAGAGAATATTATAATTATAGTCCATGAAAATGCAACTATACTTAAATAGCAGTCTATTTACTGTGACACTGCTTTGTGTAGCCCAGTTAGAAAAGTTATGTCCTGACAAGTCATTTCCTTTGTATCCAGACACTGATTGGAGGCAGAACATGTTTCAACAAAGCAGAGAAAGGCATGTGTGAAGTATGCCATACCAAAACTAGGAAAAAGATCCACGTGTCACTCTGAAGAGTCCTTAACCCTTTACAATGAGTTGAACAAGCATAGGTGGAAGCCAGGAAATAGTTTTTACATAGAAGCTGTACAACTGACTCCAGCCAGAAACAAATAACTAATAATTACTTGCTTTTGAATGTATTTCATTATACAGATTGTGTAGTATGGGTAAAGAAACCATTAATGTGTGTATGTAGGTTTCTGCATAGGACAAAAATACAGTTCATTAAAGTTGTTACTATGGAATTTGCCTTTAAACAAGCTACAATATTATTTTCAGCTTATAAAATACAGTTAAAAATAAAACAATATTCAAAATCCTAAACTTGGAATTGGAAAAATGTATGCAAAATGTGACAAAACAAATTTTCCAGTTACTCTTCCAGTGACCTCAAACATACTGCATCAATATAAGAGTCTACACATGGAAAAAAGCCAAGAATCCAACCAAACACAACAAATTTAGACTCAATGGACATATATAAGACTCAACTATGGACATATGTTTAACAGCTGGTTCTTAAGTATTTTCATGTCAATTTACGGATATACTTTAAAATTCAAACAATCCAACAGTCATTAGCAGTTTCAGATGCACAGAACTTCTCAGAAAAGGGCTGTTTAAGAAACGACAATGGCGATTGATCTTAAACATCAAAGAGTCAAGAGTTAGTAGCAAGAGTTAATTCAAAAACTCTGCGTTCGTAGAATTGAAAACAGCTCCTGTAGAATATGGGACAGCCTGCTGGAGACAAGCCAACAAGATTATGGGATGTGCTTTCTCAGGGCCCACAGGCATAGTAAGGTAAGGGGGGGGGGGGGGGGGGGGGGCTTCCAGCTCACTGGAAACGAGACTGATTTAGCCAAAAGCAACGGGAAGTAATTTGTACCTGCTATTTTGAGTTTTTCACACTTGGATGGCAAAAATGCACTGGCAGATGGGATAAACTAATGACACTTCATTACATGAACCAGCTTACGGAAAACTGCTGCCTATTATTGAGAGCATTAACACATGATGTGCGTAACAGCCACATAACCGAAAATGACATAAATTGCCTTACCCATTTCATCTTCCTGCTTATCATTATTAGACAAATTGAGACCATTTGATCATTGTTATTGACTGAATTTGAACGCAGGTATTTAGTGAACTGCTACAATCTAATACAAATTGCAATGTTTGAAAGTAGAATCTTATACTAACACTTGGATTCTATTCTGAGGGTTTATTGTGCTTTTCATTGCACCTAATACGATTTGATGACATTATGGTTTCTTTATAAACTGGCATGCTTTCACATTTTTCAGAGTATGTATTGTCTCTTAGGGATCGTCTTGGCTTTCTGCAGTTCTGTCTTCATGCCAGTACGTTAAATCTTAAACTAACAGACTTTATGGTAGACTATTTCATGACCATCTCTAGTCTGTGCCAGCTGGCCGAGGTATGCCGAGGGAACGGTGCAGGTCCTAAACAAGCCTCTTCAACAGACACAGTGAATGATTCAGGGAGGGAAACTAGAAAACCACAGAAAAATCATTCTTCTTTTAGCTTAATCCAAGTTATTTGTTGGTCATCTGTTTTTGGAATTTTTTTTCATCCACAATATTCTCAACGGCTCATTTTGATTTGAGCATCACATCAGTGGAGATGACCAGGGCCAGTTGTCATGTTTTACTCCAGTGAAGATTTTTCAGAGTTAAAAAAATTACAAATACTATTAAAAACTGCTTTAAAACAATGCAATGCAACAATGTAAAAAATCTTGAGAACACAGTTCAAACTGTCAGTTAAAATCTACCTTAATTATAGCTGATTTAATAGCTACTAAATATAGCGCTCCCAAGAGCGGCAACTAGCCAATTCTGTGAGATTCAAAGATGTTTATCTTAACTGAATAACCACTTGCTGGATGATCTACTTTATAATCATGGAAGCATGATGAATATAACACAGCAAGTCCTCAGGGAAGCCATAATATCACTGTCTGTGTCATACCATATTTTTAATGGATCATATTTGTACTGAATATCTTGTTTTCCATTTTTTCTTGGGTAATTACTATTAATTACATTTTTGAAACAAATGAAATAGTAAAAAAAAGAAAATTAGGTACATGTCCTCTTACTTCATTCCTAACACACTAAGCGTTCATAAAATGAGCTTGATTCGATGGAGAATTCTGTAAATTCTTATTGAGCTTTCCCTAGACATCTGCTTGTCTCTATCGAAGCTCTGGCCTCCCTAGTATTCTATCATATTCAATGAGTTGAAATGAGGAGCAGTGTTAAAATTATTATGATGTTAAACAGGGTTTACAGGCAAGGATGAGGCCCCCGTGGAGAACTACACAGTCTTAACTGAGAGGAGATGGGCTAAGACGCTGATTGATTTTCCCTCTACAATGCATGCATCAGAGCAAATATGTACACATGCAAACTTCCGCAAAGAAATTAGATGGAAGCTCTGAAGCTTAAAATACAAAGAATGTATAGGGAATTAATCCTCAGTCTTGCTTATTTCAAAAGAACATGATCTCTGAACACACTAAACAATTGCACCACTTTTCTGAGCAATGGAAACACCTGTTTTATTAAGTGCACTAGAATAGCTGTGTGTTATGTATTAAATTAAATAACTGCAATTCCTTTCAGAACAAATATGACTATTTTTTCTATAGGAATTACTCTTATCAAACATTGTGCTGCACTTCATGTAATCAACATTGCGGAAAGCAGATGGCAATCTATTTTATTTCAGAGGGAACTTTTTATATAAGTTGATTTGAAGATTGCAATTGTGGCAGGGTTGAGAGAAGAAAATAGAATCGAAAAATGTGATTGTTTTGCATTGAATTTGAACTAGAAAGGACGTAATATCAATTTCCATAAATTAAAAACTTAAGATACATTTCAATTCAAAAGTTTCATTGAATAATTAAAATGTAATACTTTTATTCAGCTTGGAAGCTTTAAATTGATCATAAGTGACAGAAAAAGGCACAATATTACAAAAGATTTCAAACCAATGCTGTTCTTATGAACCTTCTATTCATCAAAAATCCTGAGAAAAACAAATCTATAATGATTTACACAAAGATATTAAGCAGCAGCTTAACAATTGTTTTCAACATTGATCATTTATATTTACATTTAGTCATTTAGCAGATGCTTTTATCCAGAGCGACTTACAAATGGGGACAATAGAAGCAATTAAAACGCGTTAACTAAGATTAATTAATTACAGAAAAAAAAATCCCGCATTTTTAATAACTTATTTTTGCACCGCGGAACGTTTCTCACTGGATGAGTTATACTGGACCGATTATACTGGAGCACCAACTAGCGTTCGCTTCGCATTTCACCACAGTACATCAAGTCTCAAGTATTACCTCAACGCAAAATATATAGCAGCTAGCGTGGACTTTACACTTTATGTTGAACTATGTATTATTTTGTTGTTGCAACTGGCACTTTATTTTGAACTCTTTATTGTTTTGGCAATTTAAGGTTATTGCGAGTTGGACTTAGTATGTTATGGCCTCTGAAGCAACAGAGAGATGTTTTCTAATAGTCAGTGTTTCCAATGTTCTGAATGTAATTGACAGTATTGTGTTTTACTTAAAAAAACACTTTACAGAAGGTTCCAGCACCTATAAGCTACCTGAATTTCTGAAATGTACTATTTCTAAATTGTTTCTAAATATGCTATTGCTACACTTCATGGCAAAAATTGCACTGGTCTGCTAGACTTGGTTGAACAAAAATAAACAATATTTTGTTGCTTAAGCTTATGTATTCAGTCATTATTCAATGGTATACTATAAATCCATGTGAAAAAAATTACTTCTCACTGTTCTCAGGTCAAATATTTATATGCGATTAAAATGCGATTAATTTCGATTAATTAATTACAAAGCCTCTAATTAATTAGATTAATTTTTTTAATCGAGTCCCGGCCCTAATTAATACCTTGAATTTTTTTCGAGCAGCTACTGGCAGCCAGTGCAAACTGATGAACAGAGGTGTGACATGCGTTCCTTTCAGCAGCGCCACTTTGAATTAACTATAGAGGTTCGGTAGAAGTGGCTGGAACACCTGCCAAGAAAGCATTGCAATAGTCCAGCCTGGATAGAACAAGAGCTTGAACAAGGAGCTGTGCTGCATGTTCTGAAAGAAAGGGCCTGATCTTACCATTGTTGTATAAAGCAAATCTTCAGGACCGGGCAGTTTTAGCAATGTGGTCTGAGAAATTCAGCCTATCATAAATCATAACTCAAAGGTTTCTAGCTGTTTTTGATGGAGTTACAACCCATTCTCACTCCAAAGGCGTCAAAAACCGAAGCATGGTCAAGCGCCCCTAGCGTCACTTTTATGACGCCAAATGTGCCTCTCGGCGTCGAATATCGAAGCACTACGACCTTCATTGCTTTCAATGGGAAACTTTTGGCGTCAGAATTCGACACGAGGACAGGAGATGTTTATCGCTATAAAATCACGTTCAAGAAGTCTCAGCACACATCGCGATACTTGCTATCAGTTCCACAGTTTGGGTGAGTAGTCGTAAATACGCTCTTTTAATGCCTTTTATAAAATGTATTCTGTCTTATTTATTAATCAGATTAGTGCCATATGTTTAATCGCTGTATTATATCGGTCATCCGCGGCTGTCTTTGAGTTTCATTGCGTTTAAATAAATGAACACAGCTGCTAATTAGTGTGATTAAACTCTATCTGTCACCTGACGTGCATTAGACCTTCGATCCGTTTTATATTATTATTAATTTCAGGATTAATGATGTAAGTTGTATTTGTAGTAAAATCATGGTAATCACGACACTTACAATAGTAATAAATGAAATGTGAAGTTAAAACACAGTAAACAGGACATTAGTAACTGTAACTGTAGTTTTACTATGGTATATTAATAATCAATACAATAATCACCAAACCAGCTATGTTTGTATCACTGTAATGTTAGTGTTTTTATGTGCTTTTATATGACAGATATCACAGTAATCATATGTTCTGTACCATGCTTTTAATACCTTTTAATGTAAATCCAAAAAAAAAAAAAAAATCAAATTAAAAATAAATAATAAAACATGTATTTTTCCATTTTGCAGTTCATTCATATCAGTTTATATTTATATATATATATTTATATATATTTATTATATCTAAATATTTTGCTCACAGATCATTATTAACATTCTGTATATAATTCAATTTTATTTACTCTCCCCTTTTTATTATTTTTATTTTTATTTTTAGCTGAAAAGACGTAAAGGCAGTCAGCCCAGTGGTGTTTCTGGAGAGGGTTTCCTTCAGAAATGGAGAAGACAGAAAGCTGCGGAGGCAGATATATGCAGCAGTAAGTCTGTGATAGTTTGTCTCTTTTATCAAACATTCCTGCTGTTATAATTTGTACAGCATTTGTTGTTTGTTAAACTGTTGCACTGTCCAAATACCCACACTTGCCATCTTTGCACTTGACCACTTGATTACTTATTTGAAGTCTTTCCTGTATTTGGCCTAGTGTTCGAGTGAGCATGATGACCACGAGTGTGTGTCGAACTTTTCATGACCTGATGACTGTGTTTCCCAATCCTGATCCTGGAGAACCCCAGCACTGCACGGTTTTGGTGTCTCTCTTATCTGCCTTGGAGTCTTCACTGATGAGCTGATGAGTTGAATCAGGTGTGTTTGATCAGGGAGACATCTCAAATGTGCAGTGTTGGGGTTCTCCAGGACCAGGATTGGGAGCCACTGCCTTATGGGACACTTATGTGTTTACAGAGATTTTTAATAACTAATTATCAATATTTCACATACTGTACATTGGACAGCTTTCCATGACCTCTTGTGAGATCTCGGCAAAAAGTCTGACGATTTATTCCAAAACATGATGCATGATGGGATACACTAAGCTTTGTATAGCGCTCCGGAGCAGTATTGGAGAGGTTTAGTGTGTGTTAAGGACGCTGTGCTTTGGCATTATTAAGACCGGGGACAGTCTCGTTCACACACTGTCATGTACACACACTCTCAAGTGGCCAAGACTGCAAGTTTGGGTATCTGGACAGGGTCAAAAACTTAAAAATGATCCCTAAACACATCACAGTCTTAATAATCCAGTTTAACACTTGTATGATATTGTACAAGCCCCAGGACGGTGTCATCTGACACTATCAAAAGAATTCATATGACTATAGCTTGCTATTAATTACTTGCTTTCAATAATGGATGCATTTAACATTTAATTATACAGCATCTTTACAGAGGCTGCTTTTATGGTCTAAACAAAACACAGTGTAATGTATAAGTTGAATGTCATTTAATATTTCCTTCCTTTCTGTCTTACAGGATTGTTTGAGGATAAAGCTGTAGCTCCATCATGCACAAGGACTCACCTCGTTAACTCTTTATCCCCCACACACACAGAAATGGTCCCTGGATCAGTGATTAGACTTTGCAGTGGTTTGATTTTTGCAGAAGATGTAACTTTGTTTTAATTATAAGCTCATAATGAATACATTACAGAACCAGTGATGAAAACAATAGTTAAAAATAGCGCTCCATATTAAAAATATATTGCACACTTGACATGCATGTCTTCATGGTGTTTTTTTGTGAGTTTGAAACATTTACATTGTGTTGTATAACATTTTGGTCACAACACTTTTTCCAGTGTTCTCTGAAAGACATACTGTATTTACTGTTTTGTTTTTTAATAAAAGCATTTTCATTTGCATACTGAAAATAGTTAATGTTTACAACATAACTGCCTTTTTGTTCTTTATGGTGGCAAAAACGAGCTTGGTGACAGAGGATGCAGTGTAGTAATTTGGGCATGTTGTCTTTAAATGAGTTTGACATATAAATAAATAATGGAAGATCCTTACAAAAATATGCATGTTTATTATGCTTTATGTATTTATTTGTTCATTCATTCATTTATAATTTCAGTTTTTATTCCTAGAGTTCAAATGGTAGAGAATGGTAAATCACAGAAACACAAATGTGAACAATTTTAATTTTAAAACACAATGTAATATACAATGTAAATTTTAGAAGCACGTCATTTGATTAGTAAATATATTTGTCTTTGGTCAAAAAAAAAAAAATACAAATCTTAAAAATGTGTCTTATATTTATTATAGAGGAATCTGTCTGTTGGATACAACTGCGACTGCTGGGCATGTGCACATCAATATTGCCCAATGTTTGTCAAGCTGAACAACGGAGGAAGGTGAAGACGTTAATAAAACCGAATCTAATAAGTAGCAAGCTTAAACTATTGTTAACCGAATCTATCCCTTCAGCCGAAAAACGAAAGACGTCGGTCATACATGGATAAGGAAGTGTGACGCTGCTGCTCAGCTTTGATGTCATTGGCTATGAATTTTCAGGACAGTCTGTGGTTGGACTATCTTTTAACCCATATTAAACAGCGCATCATGTTAAAAAGTATGTTTTGCTGCTATCATCACATTAGTAATATATTAAGTCAACAATGAAGTGTTGCTATCTTGATAAAAAATGACATCTTTAGCGAGATCTTAATCCTAACCCTAAGCATAACTTCAATGAACTACAAAAAACAGCCCCCTAGTGTTGCCTTTGCATAGATAGAACGACGGAGGCTTGTGGGTAATGTAGTTTAAAACTTTTTATTAACGAAACGAAATAAATTATTTATTTTAAGGAAAACTGGATATCTAAATATGTTTATTGTGCAAACCTCTATGATATATTTGAGAGGCAGGCTGAAATGTGGTATTTTACAGTGAGCAATATTTAAAATGCCTTTATGTCAGCTTTCCATTTATTTCTGAAAACTGAGCTCAACATTATTTTATCAGCATAGCATAAGTAATAATCCTGCCCATTTTCTCTTTGATATGTTAATTGGACTCTGATTTACAGCCATTTGAAATGTACAGTTTTGGGCTCTTCCGGGGGGTGCTACTGGGCCCCTGGGGGTTGAAGGGCAGTAAAACCTACATAAATGTATTCTCCTCATAATGGACAACAAACTGAGCTGAGTCACATTTATATCTGACAGTTTTCACAGTCCTCTGTTTTCTATTCTATTCATCATGACTATTATACCTTTTGACAGGACATTGTGAGGCCATCCGATGAAACATTGAAAAATTAGAAAGAAATGATTTAATAATGAAAATAATAGATTATTTATTTGATTTTTGAAGTATATGGCAAGAAATATAATGGATGAACCTGCAACAACTTGCCTTTATCTATTCCCCACCTGTAAAGCAGTAATCAAGGACAATGTGTACACATTGTGATACTTCACTATTACATAAGGACAAATTCATGCAGTGCTAAGAATATTATTTATTAATTATTAATATATATATATAACTATTTAGCAAAAATCAGTGTAAAAATGTCTTCCTCACCCTCACCGTATCTTATTCCTCAGGTGCTGGACATCAGTAATTTGCCTGCTCTTGGTTTTAATGCAGTACAAGATCCACGTTGATCATTCCTGCTACATTCTCAGTTATCCCTCAAGTGTTTGTAACAATAAAGCCCATGGCACCATCTTGTAATGCAGAATAGTTAATCTCGTAACTTCCTTTATTTCACAAAAAATTTTGCATATTTGTTACTAAAATATAAAAAAATTACTTTCTGGTGTACTGATGTCCCAGATGTTATTAATCCGATCAAAAATGTTTATGTCTTAAATAAAAAAATAATCCCAATAATTAATATGTCGTTTTTCCAAGTCTAAAATAAAAACATATGAGCCTACCTAGTAAAATGATGTATTTACCAAGAATCTTCAGAACACAATATTCACCATTTTCATTTTATTGAAGCATAGACTATAAAGTTGATAAAGTAGCATCAAGACAAATAAGATTCAATGAAAATAATTATAATCAAAAATACATTAACCTCATATATAAATCAGTTCACACAGATGAGTGATGAAATGTCCTTAAAAGTCACACAGTCCCATCCAGTCAACTGTGATACAGATCATGTGATACATATAAGACATGTGATACTGTTCCAGAAAATAATGATTCCCATCATCACATCTAAACTGGTTTCATCTCCCCATCGTGATCATCTTCTCTCGTGTCTGGAAACAGTTTGTGGTTGATGTCCAGCACTGATGAGGTATAGCTTGTTCTCAGCCAGAGGATCTCTCAGTCCTAACATCCCAGACCTGGTCAAAGTGAAACACACAATGCAGAAGAAGTTGTTTAATGGACAGAGAGCGCAGCTTATGTTCTGTGTGGTTTTAGTAGGGTGAGCAACTATGACCCTTGTAGTACTGTACACTTACCATTCTTCAAGCTGTTTTAAGACCTTTTGAGAAGCTTTTTCTCTGAAGAGAATTTACCACATCCTCTTCTTTCTCTCCTTTCAAGAGCATCACTTGGTCAAAACCCCTCATTTGGCTGATGAGATCATCTGTACAAATAAAAATACTGCAATAAATATGTCATTCTGCAAGAATTAAGAAAAAGTTACAGAAGCAAAGGTCTTGCTCATGAGACTCCATTAGCATGTGTAGTTCTCAGAGACTCTAGAACTGATCTAATGTTGCAGTATATGTGTTTTTTTCCTCTAGAATCTTTCTCCAAAGTTCCTGACTTCTCTCACAAATGTGTTTTAGTCTGTGCAGTGTAAGACCTGGCTTCAAACCAATCAACTATCAATTCACAATTTATAACATAACATTTACAAAACAATGAAATAATGTCAATTGGTGTTTATATCAACTAAACCAATTTCATGATACTTGTCTACTCTTAAAACAGGTGGTGTGTTTTTAAAAACATAATATTAAAAATGTCCAGTCACACTTTGCTAACATGCTGTAATTGTAATAGTATAAAAAGAAATCAAGGCTGACATGACCAGTTCTGTGAGAGATCATCATAAAATGTTGTATAACACAGCATTGCTTCAACACACACATACCAGAGGACTTCTGTTTGTTTGAGCACAAGATGGCCATCTTCATTTCTCATCCTGAGCAAATCATTTCCTTGGTCTTCCTTCTCTTCTGTGAAACAAGAAAATCTCTACTTACTCTCTGTGCAATTAATATTGCTCATTAAACATAATTAAGTTAATTTAAAGTAAGATTCAGACCAGAGCATTTGATGAGTAAATGTTGATTAAAAAAAATATTCTCAACAAATGTACCTGGGAAGAGCTGATCATGGCAAGATTCGCTGAGACTCAGTAATAGCTCTTTTAGGTTTTAGGAAGGTTTGTGAGGGTTGGCTCTTAAAATAGCTGTTGAGCTCGATATTTTAGACCTGAAAAAGAAGAACAGCATTATCTGGAAAAAATCCTGTAAGACAGAAGGAAGGACATATTATTAATTACGTGCAGCTTGTACATTACACCTCTGTAAAGATGCTGTAAAATTAAATGTTAAATGCATCCATTATTGAAAGCAAGTAATTTATAACAAGCTATAGTCATATAAATTTTTTTGATAGTGTCAGATGAGACCGTCCTGGGGCTTGTAAAATATCATACAAGTGTTAAACTGGATTTTTAAGACTTTGACCCTGTCCAGATACCCACACTTGCAGTCTTGGCCACTTGAGAGTGTGTGTACATGACAGTGTGTGAACGAGACTGTCCCCGGTCTTAATAATGCCAAAGCACAGCGTCCTTAACACACACTAAACCTCTCCAATACTGCTCCGGAGCGCTATACAAAGCTTAGTGTATCCCATCATGCATCATGTTTTGGAATAAATCGTCAGACTTTTTGCCGAGATCTCACAAGAGGTCATGGAAAGCTGTCCAATGTACAGTATGTGAAATATTGATAATTAGATATTAAAAATCTCTTTAAACACATAAGTGTCCCATAAGGCAGTGGCTCCCAATCCTGGTCCTGGAGAAGCCCAACACTGCACATTTGAGATGTCTCCCTGATCAAACACACCTGATTCAACTCATCAGCTCATCAGTGAAGACTCCAAGGCAGATAAGAGAGACACCAAAACCGTGCAGTGCTGGGGTTCTCCAGGATCAGGATTGGGAAACACAGTCATCAGGTCATGAAAAGTTCGACACACACTCGTGGTCATCATGCTCACTCGAACACTAGGCCAAATACAGGAAAGACTTCAAATAAGTAATCAAGTGGTCAAGTGAAAAGATGGCAAGTGTGGGTATTTGGACAGTGCAACAGTTTAAGAAACAACAAATGCTGTACAAATTATAACAGCAGGAATGTTTGATAAAAGAGACAAACTATCACAGACTTACTGCTGCATATATCTGCCTCCGCAGCTTTCTGTCTTCTCCATTTCTGAAGGAAACCCTCTCCAGAAACACCACTGGGCTGACTGCCTTTACGTCTTTTCAGCTAAAAATAAAAATAATAAAAAAGGGGAGAGAAAATAAAATTGAATTATATACAGAATGTTAATAATGATCTGTGAGCAAAATATTTATATATATATATATATATATATATATATATATATATATAAATAAAAAAATATATATATATATATGAAAAAAAAAAAAAAATATATATATATATATATATATATATAAAATAAATAAATATATATATATATATATATATATATATATATATATATATATATATATATATATATATATATATATATAAACTGATATGAATGAACTGCAAGATGGAAAAATACATGTTTTATTATTTATTTTTAATTTGATTTTTTTTTTTTTTGGATTCACATTAAAAGGTATTAAAAGCATGGTACAGAACACATGATTACTGTGATATCTGTCATATAAAAGCACATAAAAACACTAACATTACAGTGATACAAACATAGCTGGTTTGGTGATTATTGTATTGTTGTATTGATTATTAATATATCATAGTAAAACTACAGTTACAGTTACTAATGTCCCATTTACTGTGTTTTAACTTCACATTTCATTTATTACTATTGTGTCGTGATTACCATGATTTTACTACAAATACAACTTACATCATTGATCCTGAAATTAATAATAATATAAAACGGATCGAAGGTCTATGGCACGTCACGTGACAGATAGAGTTTAATCACACTAATTAGCAGCTGTGTTCATTCATTTAAACGCAATGAAACTCAAAGACAGCCGCGGATGACCGATATAGTACAGCGATTAAACATATGGCACTAATCTGATTAATAAAGAAGACAAAATACATTTGATAAAAGGCATTAAAAGAGCGTATATACGACTACTCACCCAAACTGTGGAACTGATAGCAAGTATCGCGCGATGTGTGCTGAATGAGACTTCTTGAACGTGATTTCATAGCGATAAACATGTCCTCGTGTCGAATTCTGACGCCAAAAGTTTCCCACTGAAAGCAATGAAGGTCGTAGTGCTTCGATAGTCGACGCCGAGAGGCACATTTGGCGTCATAAAAGTGACGCTAGGGGCGCTTGACCATGCTTCGGTTTTTGACGCCTTTGGAGTGAGAATGGGTTGGGAGTTATGGTTGATGAGCCTAACTGGATGTTGAATTTTTATAAAATGATGGGTTTGTTGAAAACAGCAGTTCTGTCTTAGCTTGATCCTGAGATGCCATGATAATAAGGACCAAATTAGAATGATTTCTGAAGGTTCATGTGACACTGAAGACTGGAGGAGATTTGCTATCACAATTTTTTTATTTATGTTTTTTACAGTATTTTTGGTCAAATAAATGCAGCCATGATGGGCATAACCATTAAAAAGCATCAAACTTTTTAATGGTAGTGTATGCTTATAATCTCTCCTCTCTGATTAAACTCCAGATAATTAAGCAGATGAAAATTGTTAAAGTTTACGCATGTAAATTTACACCACTCTGGTTAACAGTCAAGGTAATAATCTGCTTAACTGCAGCGAGAGATAAAGCAGCCTTGGATCTGTGGCATTGTCAGAGACTGTGGGATTTCTGTCTAGATGGATGCTTTGCTTTATCACTTTATTAGCCCTGTAATGATAGTCTGGAGTGCTGTGTGGGTAGACCATGTGGTTCAAAACAGCCTGCTGTAATTCGAATCTGTGAGTTGTATGTTTCATTCTCCTTAGCAATCTACAGGGCCAACCAGAGAGCTTCCATTGCCATCCATTTCATCTGGCACGAAACTACTTGGCTGGCGGTTAAAATGCAGATGATAGCACAGTTTGCAACCTGTCTTCATAACCATCACACAGAATAGGAGGTAGGGTTAGGCCGATACACGATGAATTCGTCCATCGCCGATGGCTGATAGACATCACAACGTGTTTCCCCCACCACCACCTCGAAGCATGATCACTTTTTAGTTTAACTATCACCTTCGAGATTAACAATTGCACTCACTCTGTTTGTACTATGGAGTGACAGTACTTACCAGTTTGTCAGTGGTACTGAGGATTTGCTAATAATTCAGCATTGTCTTATCTGTCATCTCTCTTTACACCAGGTGTACACCGGATGCGACAGCGGATGTGTCGTGTTGTGCCACACCATATCAGCTAAAGACTTCTACACTGGATGCGACAAAGCAACCTTTGAAAATCATTAGAAATTTCTGTCAGCATGTCATAAATAGAACGTGGCAGCAGTTTACTGTCAGGGAGTTGTGCTTTCATGCCGCTTCATCCAGTGTAAACAGAATCACTGATTATAATGAGTTCTATTGACTTATCTATGTAATGAATCTCTATTATAGATCAGTGGTTCTATAGTATTTTGTTGCACAGAACCACTTGCATCCAGTGTAGCCACGGTGTTAGTAATCATTAGTTGTTTTCCATTATAAGGATTCATGCTTCGGGCACACCCCTTAACTCCCCCCTCAAAACCTGTCATCCATCACAATGTTTCACTGGTCCAATGCCATTTTTTTTTTTAAATCACCCCACCCTATAGTATGAGGTTCTGTTTTAGTAAAGCTTTTAATAAATTCTTAACAGATCCCAGAATTCATCAGTGAATTATCTTCAAAGGCAAATGCAAAGAGTGCATTGAGTTTGTTTTGCTAATTGCATGCTGGACAGCACGGATATACTGCAGCAGAACAAATACATCTCACATGTTGCCTAAGAATTTAAAAAGGTTACAAAATAAATATGAGATCTTAATGAGGGGAAAAAATTAATAAATGGGTGCTGGAGAGAAAAAAAAAGAAAGTCAATGATTGTGGTTGAATCAGCTGAATGATTTGTATTAACTTCTGTTCGTCTTTCAAATACATAAAAGAGCACAATATTACTGATGCAATGCATTGTTTATGTTTCAAAAACTCACAGTTTACTTTCTCCATCAACCTTAGAACCAACCATTACCTTGAGGAAAGTAGAATACAGGACAAAAAAAATGTAATTCAGATTTAAATAAATACAATTAAAAACGAACAAATAAATGAATATGCAAGAGTTTTTAAGTATGAAATATGCCTCAGGATTAATCGCATCCAAAATAAAAGTTTTTGTTGTTTGTTTGTAGCTACTGTGTATATTTATTATGTATATAAAAATACACAAGTGTGGGTATTTATACAGTATATATACAGTATATATTATACAGACACATATATTACTTAAACAACTTTTATTTTGGATATGATTAATCGTGAATAATCGTTTGACAACAATAATATATATATATATATATATATATATATATATATATATATATATATATATATATATATATATATATATATATATATATACTGTACCAACACTCTGGTGCTAAATCCAGAAGCAAACCTGTTCAACATTGTTTAGATTGAGGCTGAATATCTAAAATAGTACACCAATGGCATAACGGTCTCCCTTGGTCTGGCTGTGATTAGACCATCACTTCCAGATGACCAGCATGTTACTGACAGCAAGTGACCAACTGCAACTCTACAAAATATTTATTGCTTTTCTTCCCACAGAGTGTGGGATTTAATGATGTAACATAGTGAAAACCTGATGCTGTCTTCCACTGTGTCAAAATCTAGAGTGACTTATTTTCCAGACACTCTCTTTTTAATTGGGTGGCACTTCTCCTCAGCAAAAAAAATAAATAAAAATG